>NW_010187212.1:55080-77423 GCF_000695765.1 Mesitornis unicolor | reverse complement strand
CTTCCTCTGATGAGAGCTGTTATTCCTTCTTGAAAGTCTGCTAGCACATTTTCCCATTTTTAGAGGCTAAATGCCTTTTCCAGTTTAGCTCTGACTCCATTTCAAGATTATTTACAGTCTGTGGCAGTGGTGTAGGAGAGTGAGTAAGGAAGTGCCCGATTTGTGTTGTCACAAGCAAAATGAGTTTCTTTAGGCTCTGGAGGAAGCAAGGTCCCATCAGTTCTGTCTCTCTGCTTGCTCCCTCTTCCTTCAGCTACTTTAAAATTTTCCTGGCTATCCATCCCATCCCAAGATGGGCTTCCCAGCTTGCCGAGGAAGGAAGACTCGAGGCTATAGTCATAACCGTCCTTCCAGGGTCTGCAGTACCCTCTTGTAATTTATTTCACTTATAGGAATTAGTAGTCTCTCCTGCTCCTCTGATGTACTAAGGATGATTACAGGGACTGCACAACATGTCCTCCAAGACCACCTGCTCACGTGAAGAAATGTTTAGAGGGTAAGAAGTCAATACAGCTAAAGGAGAAGAAAAACTCTTAATGGATCCAGCTCCTGCTGATGCTTAGGGCACAGTAGGCACTCAGCTGAAGTTTATGTCCCTGAACATCTCCCATACGAATAACCATAATAGACAACAAGAAAAACAAGTAAACCCTAAGCCAAAATAACAGCAAAAATCTCTTGGAACAATTTTCAAACTGTTTTAAGTGTTTCAGGAAGTATTAATTTCTTACCTGGAAGGAAATGCTGGCCTGCTGCTTGAATAAAAATAGAAATATTTGCTCTAATTGCAACATAGTCTTTACAATATATGGGTGGGTGACAGCGTGTGTGCGTGTGCACGCACGTATGTGCATGTGTGACTGCAGCCTTGCTGTCAGCCCTGCCAGGCAGCAGCTGTGCATACCAGCCATCCCTCTTTTGTGCCAATCTGGTGGTGAGTGGTGCAGAAACATTTTAATTAATGTTCAACTTCTTAAAGTTGAAGTGAAAACAATTACAACTCAATTTTACTTTGCCTCCTCACTTTCATCACTTATATTCTCTCTTCCTCCTCCCTCTCCATTAGAGCTCTTCATTTCACAGACTGTGAATTATAATCTAATTATTATATTTTAAAAAGGCAGACAAGACATTGTTTCTTCATCCTTCAGTTAAAAAGCCCTGAAATAACAGATGAAAAGCTCTTTCCTTCTTGAGTGCTAGGAGCATCGAGGCACTCCCACCACGGACATCTCATTCTTCCCCATCTGTGACTTTTTTTCTTTTTTTTTTTTTTTTAACTGAAGGGATTACATCTTTCCCCTAACAACTGTTAGGGTTGCACACCAGACTCAAAGAAAGTTCAGAGCACACGTCACATGTACATTGAATATGTAAGTGAAGTGATCTGTAGCACAGCTAATTAGACCTAAAATCTTGATTTACTATTTATAAAACAAAATTGATTATTACTTCATCAACAACATTTAAAGCATCATTAAGAGAGGTCTGCTCTAGCAGCCTCAGGTTAAATTTTTTAACAAGCACTTTAGTTGCTAATCTGTGTTATTGCCAACATATGTAAACTTCCTAATGCTAATTGCATTCAGCTGTGAATCAAACAATGTCTAATTCTCTTCAGGATTAATTATGCACATGTGCTGCCTGCATTCCTAAACATGGTTCTCATAAATAATAAGAGATATATCTAGGCAGATGGGATTTTTCCAACTAAATGATCTGTTTATCATGAATAAAACAATTGACATATACTAGACTTCTAATGCAAAGTCACCACAACATTCCCATGTTTTTTAATCATAAATAATTGCTGCGACAGTTGTTTGTGTGAACATGTTTTTGTACAGCCAAGGACTAAAAAGCATGTCCTTCGGTGAGCACTGTTACCTTTGTATGCACCTTTTTTTCCTTCTTTCTTTTTAATCTTTTTTGATTTGAAGGTGAATAACACAGTGGTTTATATCATGTGTTTGATGAATGAACTAACAAGTCTCCACTAAATGCACAAGTTTTGTAAGCCCTGGAGAAACCTAGTTTGAGTACAATGCAGAAAAAATTGCTAAAATGTTATGTATTCTGTTTGTTTCAGGAAGAAGCAATGAGTTTCTGGCATCCAGAGCCAATGTTGGCAGTATATTCCTTTAGGTTTTCTTTTAATTAGTCTGAAAGGACTGATAATTAACTGAATTGGTAAAATGAACTTGAAAAATAGCTTCCAATGCTGAGAAAATGGCAAGCAGAAGTGTATTTTTAAAAATCATATTTAACATCAACAGAAGAAACTTACCCCTAAAAAGGAGAGACAAATGAAGGTTTTCTATAATTCCTTTTAAAGAGCACATCTATTTTTTTAAATAGAAGTTAAAATCCAACTTCAGTGAATAACATAACATGTCTCTTCTTACATGACACAAATGTCTTGGCTTTTACTGGCAAAGACTTACATGGAAAATGCATCAGAATAGCAAGAACTTGATACTAGTAGAGGCTTATAAAATTATACTGTTCAATCATGTATTACTGCACCCATTATTTTCAGTGTTACTGTGGAATATTTTAATGTGCCCTGACTACCTAGGTTGATTTGAATTTTAGACTGAGTCAGTATCTTTTCCTTCTTTTTTTTTCTGTTTCTAGAACAAAAATTGGAATAGGATGGCATTTAAGAAAAGTAATAGACTAATAGCTTAAGTGTCTGAAGTCTTTCAGCTTCAGAATAGGTGGAACACGCTTAACCCCTGGCAATATGCCCTTAAACGTATTTTCCAGGTGCCAACTGTTGATGTGAGAAAGTGGTTGAGCACCTGTGCCTCATTCAGTTCCTCTTGTCTCTGCTGAGTCTACCAAGAGGGGTTATCAATTGATATAATGGTTTTTATAATAAGAACATCTGTCCACTAGGCACTATAACAAGACTATCAGCTAATTTCATAAGGCCATCAAAAACCCAGTTGGTTATCAGTGATGACCTTTGCTAAATTTCAGCTGGTGACATAGAGATGAAAAACTCTGCTTTCTATTACTTGTCAGTGAGTCAGCCTTCCCCTTGCTCAGTTTGGCAAGATTAAACTTGATGAAGCTATGGCTTATCTGTGTTAAAGCAAAATTCTAATGTGACAAAAAGCTTGATAATCTGGAAAACACATTTTAAATAGCTTGAACAGCTTTATTACAAAAACTGACATTTTCTCTTCTTTGAAATCAGATAATTCATGTTAACAGCATGTAGCTGAAAGAATAGAAACAACTGAAGAGCTGAGGGAACTGAAGCATCCAACTGATGCTCAGCAGTAGAGATGGCAAAAAATATGTTTAATAGTGTAAGGTGCTATACTACAGCGTGGGACACAAGAGCACATGAGTAGGACTCTTTACCAATGGGCAAGACCATACTTTCCAGGGTAGGGTTTTTTTTTGTTTGGTTGGGTTTTTTGTATGCAAAGCCTAGAGGCTATACTCATTTAAGCCAGCTGAAAACAGCTCACATTTTTGTTTACAGAAGAATGCCTTTCAAGAGCTGAAAGAAGTTCCACGCTTGTGTTTAAATGCAAGTTGAACTTTCAAGTAAAGCTGGGTTTCATTTTAATTTCTGAAATGTTTCAGGAGAACAGAATGAACCAAGTTATTGTATTTTGCTACTTTGCCATTGAAGGGACCAGACAATACATCTGGAAGGTATGGGACCTTTGGAGACAACATTGTTTGACCTACTCAATGCTGGGCTGTTTCACAGCCTGCTGTCCCCTCCCTGGCAGTCTGGCTACAGTCTCTACTCTTATTTTGGATGTGGAGATTTGGCCCCAGGCAGCATGAGTGACACCCTGTCACTGAGCATGGGTGATGTATGGAGAAGAGATAAAGTAGTGTTGCAAGGGGGAAAGCACCACCTTGTTTATCAGTCAACACCAGGACCTACACACTTGTCCATTTCATTGCATCATGAAGATCCAATTTAAATTTAATGGTTAGCAAAAAATGTAGTCCTGACAAGCGATTGAATCTAAATTAAATAAAAACATCAACAAAGCAGACCACTGGCATTTCTGTTAGTTTCACTTGCCTGCAAAATGAAACAATTTGGTTAAAACAATTCTTCTGTAGCTTGGACTGTAATTGTTTATGGATTTTAAAAGAGGATAGTTCACATCATGCAGTCACCTTGGAGAACACAAATGGGACTCCTTTAGGATGAAACGTTTAGAGATATATTCTCCAAAAGCATACTGAAAGTACACCAACTGCAAAAAGGCACTAAGCCCATGGACTATACAAGGACCAGTCTAAATTAACCTCCCGTTGAAATGTGTACAATGTGGATGCTGCATCCTATACAACAGCTGGTTTGCTTTGCAGATCTACTGCAAGGCTTCACTACTTGTCCATGCACAACCTTGAATGCTGAGCTTCTCTGAAAATCTGCACATAAGGGGAACAAAAGCAGTTTCTGGAAATTGTGAGTCTTCCCCATGCAGGTAAATGCAGATGTCTCAAAGGTAACTGAGCAGGTTCTTTTGAAAATAGGTGGTGTCGTAGGTGATAGAGACCTTGGCAGGTTTTTTTGTCTGTAAGTTTTAGAAGATGATTTCATTGTTATCTTAGCACAGAAGCATAAAATTGTCATGTGAGCATTAGCAAGGGAGAAAAACACCTTATAAAACTCAAGAAAGCATACCCTTAGTCAATGCCAATGCTGCTAAACAAGGCAGGACGAGGGAGACTGCGCAGGGTGTGGACAGCTGGGCATGGGTCCTGTTTGACCACCATGGGTTATGAGGCCATATTCACTGCAGCTTCCCGGGACAAGGCTTAAGCCATCCCCAGGGCAGGGTGGGTGGAAAAAACATCAGGACAGACTCTCTCCACCCTAAGTAGTCCTCCACTTCTGCTGCAACTGGCTTTTGTGCCCTTCAGACACTCCTATGTGCTTTTGTGCTGCACTCCACAGGTGGATGGGCTGCATAACCCCCAAAAAAGGTTTCAGACAATCTGGACTGAAAACCATACAAAATATAACAATTACATTTCAGGACCATAAAAACAACACATGAAGCCCAGTGGAGACACAGGCCATTTTCACCTTCACTGCAGTTCTACTTGGTCTTTCTCCCACAGCTTCCTACAATCCTAACGTCACCTGCATTAACAGGCGCAGAGCTGTAAATAACTCCAAGATAAGAAAAAGAGAGAATTTCAAGTCTAGTGTATTTTACTTAATAGGTCTCCTAGAAGGGCATTTTCACATTGTAGTGGCTCCATTTCATTGTTATTGTTGTCAGTTATGAATATATTATAGTCCAATGTGTTTTTTATTTCCTCAGTGATGATTAAAAGACATGGTATTATAAAGAGGAATCTGTATACTAAGTGGGATAGACTTGAAATAATTTAAGGGGAATGTTTTCTGAGCAAATGAGGAGGGAAAAACATCTGTTTTTTCATTTCGTTTTGCCTACTCATGTTACGAAACATGTTTTGAAGAACTTAGCAGGGTGCTGAAAACTGAAGAATTTTCATCAAGTTACTTCGTTTGTGCAGTGCTGGTGTTTCTAAGTTATGCGCACAAGATAAAAGATCATAATATGCTGCTTGGTGAAAACTTTGACCTTTAGTAATTTTGTTAGTGACAGAAATATTTTGTTTTCCTTGCTGGCAAAACAAGTGAAAGTGCTTTGCACATGGCCTTACTCCTCACTTTAAAATCAATATCAGATTCTTTGGCCATTTTTGTATAAAATCAGAATATTATCCTAGGCCTTTTTCATTGCTGTTTCTTATGTTAATCTTTTTAAAAATCAGATTTTAAAAATGGAAAGGTGTTATAAGTTAATTTTCTGTGTTCTATTCATTAAAAATTTACTATTTCCAGTTTAGGAGAGTTTTTCTCATGCTCCCACATGCAAGATATTTACTGTCATGCACAGGGCAAGGACTCAAGCACCTATTTTTACATGGCTTCATATTTTGCCAACAGGCTGTATTAGGGTATATTTTGTGAGTATCGTTTGAGATCCCATCCTCAAAATTTTGGATTTTTAAGGGAAGAATATCTCACAGCTCTTACCAGAGCTTGAATCTAACAGTGCTGCCATACTTTATCCATTTAAATTCCAAATGAAACCTTGTTTTAGAATGTGATTTTATGCAAGAGATCAGTATCTTTCGAGGAGTATAACGTAGCTGCCATCTGTCATGCTCTGGCCTGCTCTGCAGACATCCTGAAGCACACTACATTTGCAAGTCCTCAATGACATTCTCTCAATTGCTTCTCTGAAACTGTTTGGATGATACACCTAAACTGATTAGGTCACCATTATGAACATTAACATACTTGAGTGTATGAAAAGGGCAATAGCAGGGCCCCTTTGGATGCTAATGACAAAAGGCATGTAAGAAAGGATAATATTGCTTGTGTAATTTTTTTGTACATTTGAGGTGTTTCTAACATTTAATTTTGAATTTGCTAAAGCTTACTGTTCTTTTACGAGTTGCGTTTAGTAGTTTACAGATCAGCTAAGGAAAAACAAATACACATGTGATTTCGAGGGTAAAGAGAGGATGGTGAATGGATTATTATGGCTGTATTATCGCTTGCAAAGATGGAGAAGCTGTGTCTTTCTGTACCTCCTTACCCTTTACTTCACTGCAGTTGCATTTAGCTATCTGATTGAGTTTTTAATGAAAAATTAATGTATTAATATGCAAATAATTTTATTTATTTTGTGTTTGTAACTACATAAGTTAGTATCATCTCTCTTTACCTTAAGAGTTAGTAAAAATTAAGGTTTTTCTGTTAGATACTGTGGCAAAGCCTTACTCTTATTTTAAAAGAACTTAAAGAAAATTTGTTTCAAGATGTTTTTTGGGAGCATTGCAAATGCTACTCTATTGAGAATATGGAGAGTTTAAGTCACCCAGTTACTATCTGTAAGGAGAGGCCACTAGTAGAGTCACTAATAGTAGCAAAATGATCCGTATTTTGTTTGCTCCTCATCAGAAGCTGTTATTACTGGAAAAACTGATGCTCCAGCTGGCAGACTGAGTTGACAGAATAATGCACATGTATGAGCTTCCTAAAGAGGGCTTCAGCTGGGGTTACGGGTTTGCTGAGCTCTGGAAATATGGTACATTCCATTCTGCTCAAACAGCTTCTGTTACTGATACTAAGTGGTGGAGAAATACAAGCAGGGAGGAAGGGGTAGAAAGAAGACTAGAGAGATACTTTGAAGATGAAAAGAAAGAATAGTCATGGAGGAGACAAGGGAAAAATTATGAGGCTATTTAAAAAAAAAAAAGCTGAAAAGTTTCAGGAGAAGGTCTGTAGCTGAAATTCAGAAGCCACATGCTCATAGACAGATGTCCAAATGATGAAGTTTGTCCCTATGCTCAGTGTCCGCTAAGTGCATTGCTCCACTGATGATCTGTATTACCTTTATATTTCTGTTATTTATCATTTAATAGTCATATTCATTGAATCATATTGCTAGTAAGTAATTTACAGCACAGGAGAAGTTATGTGGCAAATACTGTCTCTTGTTCAACAGCTGACAGCCTAATTATTATAACTAGGGCATGGGTGGACAGGGCTGCTAAACCGGGCTGGAAATGGGATGGAAGCGCAAGCTGGAGCCTGTGATTAAGAAAGATCAATGTCAAGAGTGGGAAGGAGTCTTAATACTCTGGCCTAGGGAGAAAGTGCCTTATGCAGAAGCCAGAAGGGAAGCCCAGAATAAAAAGTATCTGCATAGCTCAAGCCTAAGAGGCAAGGTGGAAGCCCAACACAGGTTCAGACAAAAGTCAGAGTGTCAGGGATTTTAAATGTGAAGTGAGGGAACAGGAACAGGAGAAGGCAGTGCAGGCTAGGTGGAGACAGATATTTGAGCAGGTATGATGTGAAATGAACCAAGAACTACAGACCAGAGTGCAGCACGGAGGAACCCAAGTTAAGAATCAAGGAGCAAAACAAGACTCAGAGGCAACCTACAGGTTTCTGGGAGCCTTTTCTATAGCCCTCTGAGTCCAGTCAGAAGCTTTATTTGGGGCAGGATTCAAATATCGATGCTGCCTCTGAGGCAGCCACCTTGATCCACTTTATAACCAGCAGGGAAAAATATGCACCTGATGGGTGCAATTCATCTCTTCCTAAAGAAGATATTTAAAGTGAGACTGATGAATTGCACCCTAGAAGTGTCTATTTCTCTCCATTAATTATGAAGGGGGCCTATAGTAACTAGCTGAGATATATGCTTTTGTTATAAAAATTGTATGTCAGATAGTGGATGAGTCCTACAGCCTCAGGTGTCCTCGTCATTCCACTGCACTGCAGCTCTGCCCTGTTCAGTTACGACTTTGATCCATCAAGCAATTAAATATGTACGTAGGTTTTTGAGAATGAACGTGATTAAATGTTCAGGGGAATTGTAGGCAAGTTGCAGATGAGTAAATACTTCAAGGTGTGAAATGTGGATCTTGAATTAACTACTTAGTTTGTATTCCAGGAGTCTGTTAATGGTTTTGTAAAAATCTCAACCTCCTCTATACTTTTTCAAGCTGCATCTTGTCTCTAATGAAACATACCATCCCTGCTATCAATGCACTAGTGTGCAAGCACTATCCAGCAAAATTCAATCACCCCAATGTTTCGAAGAGTAGTCACCAAGGGACTGGAAGAATAGTCAAATGAAATTAATCTCTGAAGTTCAGTGAATATTCAGGTGTATTTTATGATTTTCCTCTCATTGTATCAGAAACCATGAGGTAAAGTAGTTTAATCAGTATTAGACTGCTGCACAAGATATACCATTGATGGGATGCAACTCGTAAGGGGACCTCCATATCAGTTAGAGCTGCTGTCACCTGGAAGGAACAAATACCCAAACTGGGTTGAAAACCAGTTTTAACCAATGTTAAAATATTTCTGTTATAGAACACTACACATATAATTAATCAGATTTTTGTAGTAAATTGATGTCATCCACTTCGAATTTAGCAAGGATTTTGATATGGCCTCCCATCTTTGTATCACAGCTGGGATGTTACAGTCTAGATGGGTGAGGGAAAACCTGGCTGGATCACTGGTCAAAGTTTATAGGTTCACCATCCATGCTCTACCTTGGGCGATTGGCCCAAAGGAAATTTTTTAAGGGATCTGTCCCGAGACTGATCCCATTTAATATTTTATCAGTGACTTGCAGGAGAAGACAGACATCACTCTCTTTGAGTCTGCATGTGACACCATTTGGTGGTGTAGTGGCTATTCAAGAGGACAGAACTCCTGGCAAGCTAGATGAGTGTGCTGACAGGAACCTCATGATATTCAACAAGGACAAATGCAAAGTCCTGCACCTGAGACAGACTAACATCCTGCACCAGTGCGGGCTGGGATCTGACTGACTGGTTGGGTAGCAACTCTGCTGGAAAATCCCCAAGAGTCCTGGTAGACAGTAAACTGGACATGAGTCCCACCTGGCTGTGATGAGGGCTAACAATGTACTTGGCTGTAGAAATAGGTTTGTAGCCACTAGATCAGGGGAAGTGCTTAATTGCCCCAGCTTGGCACTCATTAGTGAGTGGGACTCACTCATAGGTGAGGCTCTCACTGCTGAGTTTATACTGATGGTGTTACTTCAGATTATGTTATGTATGATAGATGTACCTTTTAGGTAATATTTTAATATTTTGCTAATTATTTAGCTTATGTAAAAGGCCTAGTGTTGAATGCTGGTTTTTAACTTGGCTTTATCAGACTACAGGTCTCTGAAAATTTTACTGGAAAATGTAAAAGCACAATGAAATTAAGGCTTGTGTAAAGTAAACAATAATTCATAATTTCACATTTTGCAAATATGTTTCTTTTGGCCATCAGATTTATACACAACTCCACAATGTAGTATGTCATGGTAACATAATAAACATTTCTATTACTTTGAAGTTTTAATATTCTTTTTGAGGTATACAGCACCTTTTAAAATTTTATTTATAACTGGAATATAGCATACAAACAATGTAAAGCTTTCAAAGCTGGATTCATTGCAGGTATTAAAATGCACTCATAATTATACTTTTCACCATCCGTTTGAGGTGACTTGTTATTTGGCACTTTTGGGATGGAAAGACTCTTGTTCAACTCATGGAACGTTTTCAGATATAGAGGTCCTAGTATGTAGCAACAGTTTTATGTAGACATAGACACGTAATACTTATGGAAATACTGGAATGGAGTACTATGAAAATTAATATTCTGCTTTTTCCCTGTAGACGTCTTGAATGAGAGACTTTATATTATTTTTACAGAAACTTGATATGAACCTATATATATATATATTAAATATCACATTCACTTTATTTGCAGTATGTTTTAGCACAATGCCAACATCTTACACACAATACAATATTTATTTTATATGAAGTGTAGTTATGATAATTTACATTTTTAGTATATCATGTGTATTTAAAATATCCATATTGCACAAGATCTTATTACAGCAATATACATGTTATATAGAACCTTTTTTCTGTTAATAAAGTATAATCTCAGCAAACTCCTAGCAAGATTTTCTGCTTTTTTCTGCTCTTTAAATCAGTTTTGTACTATGCATTTTGTTACCTAAATATGTTGTAAAGGATTTTTAAGTGTTCTGTGCAGGCTTAGTTTTGTTTCCAGGGAATTGGATAGTAAGAATTTGACACAGCTGCATCACTTATGTTTGGCAAAGCCACCAGTAAGTGAACGTTAGTTTCTAGTGGTTTCATTACAGTAGCACATCCAGGTCACTCTTGAAACCAGCCCTGTTCCTGATGACCTCCATTCAAATACCTGGGAAGAATTAGTCCCAGCTCAAACCGCTTACTGCACCAGCGGAGTGGGCAGGGGTAGAACATCACCTGCTGCCTGCTCAGATCCCAGTCTTGACCCCAGGTCACTTCCTAGCATTGCACACTCACCATCAGCAACGTCAAAAATGAAGTTACTCGCAGAATATCTCTGACTGCCATCACCTGTACCTAGTTATTGTGCATTTTACACATTTCTATATTTCTAACTGTACAGGATTGAAGAGGAGACATTAAAATCTCTTAAAAGATCTAACATTTAGCATGTTCAAGCATCCTAGAGTCTGTGTCCTATGCCTGAAGACTGAGTGTTGTTTGTTTCACAGTGCTGAGAAAAAGTCATAATACTTTTGGAAAGGTGGAATATCCTTTCTTTCCTGCAAGCTACGTAAGGCTGTGAAATGCACATTCCCACACTTGTATGTGCAGCAGAAATGAACATCAGTATCTCAGGCTGATGGCAGTTTCTGTTTACAGTGGCTAAAGTAACTAGGCTAATGAAATCAGCAGGACTGTGGGAATAGAAACAATACGATGAAAATTACAAAATATTTCTGCGGTTAGCTGACTTTAATGGCTTTCTGATGCTACCCAGACTTTTGGAATAGAAGTTTTTGGCTTGAGAAAGTGAAAAATACACAATGAAACTTTAAATTATTTGATTCTCAGGACAGATAATATTTTTTATTCTTTATACACTGGGCCTAGCAGCTTGGCTCCTATGTGCCAATGTAAAAGAACCAATCATTACCACCACCAATAATAATAATAACAATAACTGCATCTATATAATTTAGTTATTACCACCTGACTTCATATCAGCTGTTTGGTCTATGCATATGATTATATATAATTTTCTCTTTTTACACATCGTACGTAAGTGTGGTAATGTTTTGTAGACAAGATTTTCCTCTACCTTTTAACACCTTCATAAAACCTCTCCTACACTCAGCATTTCACAAAAGTTACTGTGTTATGATAGTTACTAAAAATAACTTCAGCTTCCTCCATAGTTGCACACGCACTCATCTTCCCTCCCTGCCAATCTCTGGGATGTCAAACTTCAGTTATTGTTTCTGACTGCATTTCCTAGGTCTCACAAAAAGTCATAAAAATAAATTAGCTATTTTTTTATCACTGCTTCCTAGCTTCTTGTTTTTATCACCACCACTATTGAGAAACCTTTGGAAACTGATTATGTGGCCATAGTTTCTAAGTGTCCACCATTTCACAAAAGTCATGACCAGAAAAGTGGCCATAAGGAAATGGGAAAGCGAGATTATTTGGTATCTATTCTTTAGCCTAAGCTTCAGAAGGGGCTGCAGAGAAGCAATTTGCTCCTCTTTCTCCCAGACATCAATGTCCAAGTTTCCTGCTTTTTCTGTTAATAATCTGTCCCTTGGAAGAGGACTGAGTCAAATGAAGCTGAAAGGAAAAGTAGTTTTCTTAGTAGCAGAGTATTTATCTTCCCTTTGAAAAGAAAGACAGCAATATAATTTTTGACCCCTTTCATATTGGCATCTGTCATGCATATTCATTGCCCTTTTTTGCAAACAAATGATGCTGCAGCACCAAAAAGAATTGCTCAATACTTGTAAAGATGCATTAGTAAGTGTTGCTTTGTTTTTAAAAATGTAATTCTATCAAAAGGAAATAATGAAAAAGGACTTGACACTGATTCTGCTTGAATAGTGCATATATCTGAATATCTAAATAGTTAAGACAGACATTTCTAGAATCTAATCCTTGATCTTTTCCTGAAGTCTGAGGAATTCCCACATTCTTGTCATTCCTCTAGGGACTTTTTCATACTTTTTAAAAATTTTGATTATTTTTTTTCTCACTACTATATCAAATAAATTTTCTGTGTTGTCATAAATATGAACTGCATTATTTTTCCTTTTATAAGGTACTTTTTTGGATTTGGTTTCCATTTTAGTTTGTTTTCCAATTGTCTTTGGTAACAAACATAGGAAATTTCAGTAGAAATCCAAGTAGTCCTGTTCTCTATTATGTGTCTGGTATGTCTGATTTGTTATTTCAAAGACAACTTCAAAATGGACATCATGCAGTGTAGATTACTCTCTCTTTAATTTGTGTGCTGTTGTCATCCAGAAAGAGAAAACCTGCCAAAAGTAGGGGAAAGTGGGGACTTCATTGGCAAGATTTTCTTTTTCATCGCAGCTCCAGCACCGCTGACCCGTGCTACACTCCCTATCTACCAGTGTTCTTGCTGATTCTTTTAAACAAATGGGAATTCCAGACAGAAGCAAATCATTTCCATATTGTCAGCAGACGAAATGAATCTTCCCATTAAACTGTATGTTTATTTTGGAGTTTGAAAAGGCTTTTATTGTAGTTGTTGATATTTTTTTTAATCTACTAGAAGATGAAATTACTTTAGAACTGTTACATTAATCCCAATTCTGAACCCCTTAACTCATACTTAATTTGAAAATATCATATACAGTTAATTAAATTTTGTTTTGAGTTCTTTGGAAATAAACTTCTTGTTATTGATGATGTCATTAGTGCCAGGAGATACGCGTTTCCTGTGAAGGGCTGTGGTAACCCTTTGGGATTTTTTTCCTTTTTTGCAGTCCCTGAATGATAAATTAATAATTCAGATAATTTGTTTATAAACTAGGCTGTAGGGGGACATTGCTGAACACTCCAATAAGTTTTTGATGTAGTTATAAAATTATTTCCTATGCTATTTATCATTTCTTAAACCAGACACTGTTGATGAATATTCAACATCTGCATAAAGCACAGGAAAACCTTTTTAATCAGCACTAATACTGAAGCGTGAATTTTCTAATCAGTATAACCAGTGTGGGCTGTGGGAACCTACAGGGCTAGTGAATTTTTCAGATTAGGGAGTGTTAATGGGCGAGAGAAGGAGAGGTGCTGGCAGCCAGGCAAAGCTCTCATTCCTTTTTAGCACTTCTCTGGCTTCCCAGAAGGAAATGAAGCCACAGGGAAAGGAATTGGCTTGTAGGGCACAGGCCACCATCCACAATGGCCTGGAGTCCCTTTGGATAGCAGACTTGTGTCAGTCTCTGTTACAATGGGCTTTGACCCAAACAAACCAGCTTCATTATCATTTGTGGATTTGCAGTTTAACAAAACAGTGTGTAGTGTGGATGTAAATGCATGACCCAACAATGAAATCCAGGTTGCTCATGGTTCTCTTGAACTATACCTCATCCACTCATGCACTTATTTTCATGGATCATAATTATGCAATTGGATTTGATGTAATTTCACACTGCATTTTCTCTGTCAGAAATAAGTACTGATTTGGTCAGGCTACAAAGTCACTGGTGCTCACAGAGAACTGGGAGATGGTATGAGGAACCTCTTTCTCTTTGTTTCATCTGAGTCAACTAGATGGTGTTAAAGACTGGCCTTTCATTCTGTCAATTTTTTGCATAAAAACAGAACCATGTTGTCACTACAGTTTTTCCTTCTGTTGACTTCAGAAGGCAGCTTCTCTCTCTAGCAAAGACACAGCTTTAGAACGCAGCAGTTCTGCTGCCTCTGTTGCCATAGGACTCAGGCTCTTCCTTGCCTAAACAGCAATCGGAGCAGTGGGTGCACAGGATACAGCACTGCAGATTAAGCTGTCTACCCCAGCCTTTTGCTGAGGACTCCCTCTTCCCTGTTGGGGATGCAGAATGGAAAGCACGTCCATTCTCCAAGCATTGTTTCCACAATCTGACAAACTTAAGGTTCTCCCTTAAGCGGACCTGTGCTGGTGCTGGACTGCAGGCTGAAGCATGGATACACTACTTATGCAGCCACTGCTGTCAGTCAGGAAATAGACTGCAAAAGAGGACTAGGGTAGGGTAGGAAGGAGTGGAAAATTCCTGTATCAGAGCTGGTCTACCAGAACTCTTAGAAAACTGCATTAAAAAGAAATACTCCAGATCTGCTTGCTGAGCGTATATAATGCCTCCTACACATCTAACCTCTGCCTGTAGGTTGTGGTCATCATAACACAATCTGTCCTTGCATTTCATTTTACTTTTGTTTCTATGCTATGGCAAGAGATATATCATCTGGAGCACCATAAACTATATCTGCTGAAAGTCATTCTGAGCTTAGGCCAAATCTAATATAACCAGGCACAACTCAATTAAAGTCATGCTTGCTTACACCTGTAGTGAATTTGCTACTGGGTGTATGCATTGACTTGTACTAAATATGTTGTCTGAAATGATTAAGCACTAACCAAGTCTGTAGCAAACCTCTGAAGCCTATTCAAGTTAGGTGATTTATGGTAATTTTCATTGCAATCGCTCTTTTCTGTGCTTGTCTGTGGTGTCTGCAATGCACTCTCAGAATCTTTCTGGTTAATCTGTTTCCAAAAAAGCTCTACCTGTGCTGCTGTGACTGCAGCTCACTTAGAATAAGCTGCAGGAGCTTTATACTTGCTAGCAGAAGTACCGGTGGCAGTGCAGTTTCAGCAGGGAGAAGCTGAGTGTGGGCTGCAGGAGCTGCTGGAGAAGCAAATTAATGCTCAGATGGTTAAACCAAGCTCCATGCGGCTGCAGATGCCTGTTGATATTTCCATTTGAACAGGTTTCATGTTAACCCTGTTGTGTCTTCAAGAGCAGCAATCTCTGCAGTGGCAGCAATGTAGACATCTCAGGAAGGAAGCAAATAAACTCACAGCTGATGAGGCTAACTTTTAGCAAATTCATCTTCTCTTTTATCAACACGATATATATAATATGATTCCAGATTTTCATGTTGTTTCATGCACATTTACTTGGTTATTTTGTGAAAAGAAACATAAAATACCTAATCACATTAAGTCATTATACAGCTCTTACATAATCACATTGACTGCTTATGAAATGACTACATTGCCATATCATTTTAAAGGTAAAGCAATTTAAGAATGGTCTATAAATTGTACACACTGCTGCCTGCATTAATGGTATTTCATATAGAAATACATGTTATTTCAGTTGGAAAACACACTTCATAATAAAGTCAGAAACATAATAACAAATTGGAAAAACATGTTAGATTATAATTTAATCAGTTATTTAATAGAATCTGCTTTGTTAATAACTATTAAAAAAAATAACAACAGGAAAAGTAGAACCGCTGGTCCATTTAATCCTCCTTGGAAACCACTTTCAAGCTTTGTCAAAATATTGGCAGAAATACAGGGCTAGTCTATCTTCAGCACTTCCTATATGCCTGCAGACACAGAAATGAGATACAGATATTAGAATGGAACAAACTTTTTGCAATAGAAAGATTTGGTATAATAAGAGCTTGGTTTTTTTGCTGGTAATTTTTGGTGAAGTATTTTGCCTGCACTAGACATGAAGCCTAGGGAGATGAAACCAGCACTAGATGAAACCTTTCTACTTTGATCTTTTGAGTCTTCTGATGCAGATTTAAATATGAAATCTGGATGTTTCAATAGTGGATTATCCATATATTTGCACCATTCACCCTGTAGTCATAGGATCTAGTTCTTTACTTGATCACACCAATCTTTATTGCATTTTATTGGTAGTTATGATTGAAAAATAATGGAAATTGCCAGATAAAAAACATCATTTAGCTGAGGGGATATGTCAATGATTTGAGAATTAAAATATAGTTAAATATTAGAAACCCCACCAAATATTTATGACTATCTCTTTTAATGTAATGTTGCTTATTGCAGCTGTTAAGGCTTTCAAAATCTTTTTTTGTCTGGAAAGTAAAAGTAAAAGCGCAGGTCCTTACTTGTTTTATACAAACATCTTTCATCATCCAGACAACTGTAAGAATAGTTCCATGTATGATAATAGCCAAAAAAATATACTGAAAATTATATAATCTAGTCTATTCTTTTGTTAATTATTTCTGTACATTTTGTTTTTACAGTGCTAACACATGATATTCTGAATTACCAAGAAATGTCATATAAAATATCAAGCCTTTCCAATGCAATAAGCTTCTTGTAATGATCCCATTGTGTTTTCTAGGATGTATTTGTCTACCTCATAAAATCACCACATAACAACAAAATTGGTAGCTTGTGTTCAGCAGAATGGCAGGTCAAGGCTAACGCATACTGGTGGAGTACAATACACAATAAGCTAAATAAAAGCTATGTCTACTTGGAGATATTATCTTCATAAAATATTCTAATCACTTTATACATGGTATTATTAATCAATGAAATAATCTATACTCTCCTCTCATGACTATGTTGTGACTACCCTCCTGTGAATGCCACTTCTTGAGTTGGTATCTTCACATTTTTTCCTCCATATGTCCACTTTAAGCAGATTATTATAGCTCTGGCCTCTCCAACCATTTTAAAATCCTGTTCTCAGATGTTCTTTACATGTCATGAATTCATCAGTGCAAGAAGTTTTCTCTTTTTTTTTTTTGGTTACAAATCATCTTTAATAGCTTGAGAGTCAGCTTAAGCTCAGATTTTACTTTACAATCAATGAGAAATAGCAGACTGATTATCGAGTAATAATTTTTCCTCAATAACCATGACAAGAATAATCCATTTTACAAGTCCCAGCATTTGGCTCATCTATCCTCTCAAAATCACTAAAGCATAACGGCACCAGTCAGTTAACAGAGGTGTGAATAATGACTACAGCTAATGAGACATACCACAAAACCAGGACTTTTCCAAATAGTTAGCTGTTATCCAATCAGAACACAGAGGATTTTTTTGGTATGGAAATGTTTCATAAGCATAAAGTATCAATCAGAGAGGGCACAGTATTGCGCCCTTCTGACTGCCTGAGACAATCCTTTCAGAACCATTCCATATGTTTTTTTTCTTAGTGTATAAGCAGTGTACAGTGGATCTATTTTTTTTTCCAGAAATTAGCTGTGTTTTCACAATTTGGAAATGTTTCTAGAAAATTATTACTCAGAGAGACACTGATCTATATTGCATTTTGAATAGGGAATGATTTTTTGAGTTAGTATTATTGCAGTTTTTTATGATATAGTTGTTCTGCACTTCTTTCACAGCAAGAATCTAATAATATAATGTGTGTTCTGAAGAACACAGTAAAATGACATTATGTGATCAGGATGCCAATTATAGTATGACTAAAGACTAGCTATCAAGCTACAGAAAGTCAGTAATTGTGCTGATATAAACATAATGTTTATATGTCTTGAGTAGAAAAGAATGAATCCCATTTTATAACTCAGATACGATTATTGACAAAACACTTAGGGATACATTTCCAAAGTGTTGTATGGGGTTTTAGCTGCATGACTCCCATTTAAGTCAATAAGAGTCACACAGTTAAAACCCCATGCAACATTTTGAAAAATTACAACAGAGAAGCCTCTCTTCCATTGCTTAGCTGCAGAGATAATTTTATTCTCTAGTAGTTCTTCCACATGGCACACTAGTAGTGTTGGCTGTCAGTAGTCTCATTAAAAAAAGCCCGTCTACAGGTCTCCAAATATGGTGGTCTATTTATATGCAGATTTCAAAAAATAATAGCATGATTTGTACTTCTACTGCTCCTTTCATCGG
This sequence comes from Mesitornis unicolor, assembly GCF_000695765.1. Taxonomy (NCBI): domain Eukaryota; kingdom Metazoa; phylum Chordata; class Aves; order Mesitornithiformes; family Mesitornithidae; genus Mesitornis; species Mesitornis unicolor. The sequence continues at coordinate 59,056 of NW_010187212.1, read as the reverse complement.
GTTATAGCCCGGTGCTTTAAAGCTATTATTTAATTATGCCTCACATCACTCCTCCAGGTAGGTACACTGGTAGCTGCCACCTTTGGTGGCTCGCCTGAGGAGACAAGGTGAGTCGGTGGAAGAACAAAGAACTGAACCAGCCCAGCTCCAGGTCCTCGGTCCCTTGTTCCACCTATGAAATACTCCCAACCCACGAACATTCAGCATTCAATAGAATGCAATGCATATGAAATGCTAACATTAATTGGAAATGGCACCGAAGTGACCTCACTTCAGTCTACTGAGGTCTGATATTGCTTCTTTTCACTCATTAATTCATTAATTAGTTTAAAAGGGCTAATGGAAAACAAAAATATTCCATTTGCCAGGGTAGATTGCTGCTGAATATTTATATTATTTTTTATTATTCATACGGAATCATAAGTGCTTAACAGACAAGTCATTGTCGGTTTTTTGTTGTTGAGATAAACATAATCTAGACTCCTTGGAGCACGTAATTCTAAGGGACTGATCGGAGCTTCACTGTGATTTGACTTTGCAGGGCTAAAGAAGCTTCAAGAAAACAATTTTATGATTGGCTTAGTAGACTGACAGCCATCACAATTCTAAAACTTGCATTATGCATTGATGGCCTCAGCGACTTGCAGCAACAGTCGAATGGTATCATATGAAATATTTATGCTTATTTTAGTTCTCTTTTAGGTAAAGGAAGAGATTTTAACATGTTTTCTGTTCAAATAAAGCAGCACGTGATTAAATTAGTGATCAATATTAGTACCTGTACATAGAAAGAGTAATTAATGTTTTTATGTAAATACTTCAGAAACTGAAGAATTTTATATACTTTCCCATTACCTAGGATATCAAATTCATCAATGTGAAGTTTTGCTTTTAGAGCTTTTTGGTGGGATATATGTATATGTTATATTATGCCTTCAATAAGGATGTTTTAGACTCATTTCAGCTCTTCAAACTCATGGACTTCCCTGGATGAAAATATTACCTTTATCTGAAAGATACCGTTATAATTTTCTAAATTAAGTTGCATTCAGGTTCTTGTAAACTGTGACTAGCCTATTTATTAAAAGAAATGTTAGTCACACCCATGTTTCCTTAGAATATGAAGTATAATCTAGTGCAGAATAAAAGTCATCATAATTTAGAGTTTTCACAAACTAAAACTAGAACTCATTAAGATTCCCCTTACCATCCTGATATATTTCATTTAATAGCAACAGACATTTTTTCTTATTTCACTGCAGTAGTGTTATCATGCACTAAGACAAAAATTGTTTTTTCTAGTCGATTGTACCCTTGTGCCTTTGTTACTTGTATTTCTATCGACATTGAGTGCATTATCCATTGTTAAATGATTGATAAAAATTGTTAAATAAGGCAAACACTATATTCAGTGTAGTGTAATGAGGCCTATCAAACAGGAGAAATACTTCTCATCATGATAGCAAAATTAAATGTAGCATTTTAAAAAATTCTTGACATAAATAAAGAAGTTATTTATCTGGACCAATGCTTTTTCTGTAAGCCTAGTGTTCTGTATAAGTCATTGCTAAAGCATATTTTATTCTGTAGGATGCTTTCATTTTCTTCTTCTCAAATACATTTTGAACTTGCTATCATTAACCCTAACATAGACCACAATTATGTGGCCTTTTCTATCTGGGTCTGTAACATTTATTATAGTCCTATTTAACCTGTAGCTTTGCATCTCCATTGGAATGTGGTTTTTTTTGTTTTATTTTCACTGGAAAAGTGATATATCCACTCATAGTTAATTTGCTATGGTAAACACAGTGTTATTTCTAACTACATTAAAATACTGGTTTTAGCAGGTATGTCCATGTGCACAGTTACCCACACGTCCTCCCTCTCCTCCCCAGTTCTCATCAAGAACATTCCCAAGCTAAAGCAGTTGATCGAGCCAGAAGGCATAAGGTGTGCAGCACTGGTAACCACCAGGTTACACAGCAATGACGGAGTCGGTGTCACATCCAGTCGTCTTTGGTTCCTTTTCCTGAAGACAAGCTAGTCATGCAGAGCTGAATCCTTTGAAATTAATTTCCATTGAGCCTAAAATTAGACTTTTGGACCACTATGTAAATACCTGCCTACTGTAATCACACAGCCAGTATAAAGTCTATGTGTAAATGTCATTGACTGTTTGGGGTTTTTTTTAATCAATGTTTTTGATCTTTTTAATAATGTTGCCTTACACTTTCGAAACTGATCTTAAATATCAAATTAGCTGTCATACCCTATTGAGACTTCCTTGATATGTTTTTCACAGAAACTTTCATCTTAATGTAATTGGTAATGTTTCCTGTTTTGTTAGATAATTTTCTGTTTTAAAAATATTTATTAGTTTTTAAGTTATTAAATTATTCCTTCAAGTATTGATAAAAGATGGATCAGCAGTAACTTTTCTTAAGTGCTACACTATGGAACAGGAATCATCTGTGAAAGTAAAGAGGATGTATTATTAGCAATGTCTTTGAAAATCTGAAATCCTCTTCTACCTCAACTTTCACAACTCTTTTCCATGCCATGTGTTCTCCTTCTTCTCAAGGAAGTCTTTTTTTCCTTTTAGTAGTTTCTTCTACTTGGTTTGTGATAGATAATAATTCAAAATTGTGATCTTGATAGATTCTTATTTCCCTCTTAGTCCCTTCTCTCATTTAATGCAATCTTATTTCCTGACGGAATTTCAGCTACATAGAGAGGCGGTTGGTTCACAAATTCCTTTTCTTGTGGTTGATTTCCATTCAGTTTTACAGAGGAGTCTATTTATTTCACAGCTCCTCTTTTTTTCTCTATTGCAGTTCATATGAAGATACAACCCAGTGAAGATGAGATATTTAACTGGAAAAATGGCAACAAACTAAAACCAAAATTGTATTACATCTTCTGCCGTCAAAGACCAATCTATATTCATAATTCCAAACCACTCAGGGACACCTAAGCAACATAGCTGCAAGTAGTTATCATAACATGTCCCAACAGGAGCTTACCATGCCAAAAGAGAGAGTTCTTTCCTTTTTTCTGTACGTAAATTACTTGCCTAATCTTATCTAACGACCTCCAAATCCGTAATGTATTTAACTTCACTGAAACTTTGTGAAACATGCATCATATAATTCAACTAAGGTTCAGTGAGATTAATTGGTTTAGGAAAGGCCACATAGGAAGATGATGGTAGAGAGAGTAACTGATTGTAAATCCTTTAATTAACAAGGTATAATAATATATATATTCTCTGTTCGTAATTGCATATACACAGCAGGCCTACAATCTAATTTTCTTTTTTGGTTCTGAGCAGGATTTTTTTAGACCTTAATAAAAGCCATTTAATGTGAAAAAACTAAGACAGCAGTGATGTTTAGCTGCTTTCAGGGTCATGCAGCAGAGGGTTCACATTTTCTCAAGACTGAAGAATTTGAGCTTAAATTTGTATTACTTTTATGAATCCAGACCTTTACAATTTAAGAATTTAAGTTCAGTTTTCAAAGTACGTAAAAAAAATCCTCAAAGAGCCTAAGCCCTTTTTGGCTTTCAGCAAGGTTTAACGCCATATTCACAAACATCATCATAATTTGAAAAATTATGTCATTATCTTTCAGGTAGAAGACAACAGTGTTTTGGGAGCAGGGAAACCAGCTCTAGGTAGTGAGGAAATGCTTATCTCCACTTGAAACCTAGGACACATAGCCCTGAACCCTCTTCAAGTATGATATATATCTTCTTAAGAAAAAATCTCCAGAACCCCACAACCCAAGTACTGTCAGTTCTATTTTCAATAGTAATGGCTGTCTGCTGGTATATTTAAATTTAGAGAAGTAATTTAGAGAAGTAGGAACATGGCAGAAATACAAACCTCATTTTCCCCAGGTGAATGTCATAGGCATACTTATCCAAACCAATGGTTTTTCTAATGCAGTTAATATTTTATTCTGTTTATACT
>NW_010187212.1:45567-55049 GCF_000695765.1 Mesitornis unicolor | reverse complement strand
GATGAAATTAAATTTCTATTTTTTTGAGTCTTATCTGTCCACATAGACTCAACTTGGTGGTGAGGCATTTTTCTAGGGGCTGTAGGTTCATATTCCTGCAGAGGACAAAATTAAATGAAATCCTCCTCCTCTTATGTGAATTCTATGCTAGATTTTCACATTCATAAAACTTTCATTTGAATAACCTGTTTTGTATTGTTTTGAATTCATATTTCCTTTATTCATTTTCCTGTAAAAAGACTGTTTCCTAATGTTTGGCAAATATTAAAACACATTGTTGAAGCAGTCTTTTGATGCTTCTCTTTGCTAGGTAGTAAGGTATGAGAAATCTTTGCACATTTATTTGGACAAATTACTGCTAATATGCATTTATGTTAATTTTAATACATATTTCAATTGTGTTAGAATATGGTGGTTGCTATAGTTTTTAGTTTGGTTCATCTAGATGAATATCATGACTTTATGCTTGATTTCTTCAAAAAATACTATTCTTTTAACGAAACGCAAATATTGTTCATATTGTTTAATTTGAGTAAAACAGGATTAACTTGCTTCTAAATGAGGAATGCACGAATTTATCTAGCAAACTTGCATTCTAGTTTGCTATAATAAACTACCTGTAGCCCTCAGCCACTAGATCATTTTTTTCCAGTCATCTTTTGTTATGTGGGAAGAAGCTCTGCAAAGAGGATATATGCACTTTAAGAGTACGCAGTGTTTATTTGTTGGTTAATACACACAGCAGAGGGCTTGGACCGACATGTAACTATGCTGATGTGTAGTACACTGACCCTCTCTCCACCTTTCCTCAAGACACCTGATGAGTACCTGGAGGTCCATCAGGTACGGAAGCAGAGGCCTGCATTGCTCCGTGGATGGAACTGCTCCTCAGTGTTGCTGAATTACTGACTTTCCATTATTTGCTTTTTGTCTTAGGGGTTTTTTTACCTTTTGATGTCAGTATTTTTCTTCTTGAATGCTTGAACTGCTATCACCACCTCAAGAGTTTCAATTCTATCTGCGTTTTTACTTTCCTTATCTTTTATGGTTTTAGCTCATAGATTTCCTCACACCTTAAACAACAATTTTCTCAGTAAAACTGAGCCAAGGTCACTGAGTTTCACTGCATCAAACTAAACCTTGGATCACAGAGAGCTGAACCCCTGAGCCAAGGGTTACAGACTTATCTATAGAGGGGGACTGAAGCACTTCCTTTTGCCCTCATAATCACCAAGATTTTAAAATTAGTAGGTCTCATCCTCCTGCACCTGGTTTTTAACAATAGACTGGAGAAAGAAAACAAATCTTTCTAATTTTTTCAACTCCCAGTTTCTTAACTTTCAGTGAGGTAGTAATTGAACCAATCTGAACTGAAATGAAGAAAATACTCTCTGCACAACTGTGAAAGTTTCTACTGCTGCCAACAGCTGGTTTTCATTTTAGCAGACTCTGGGTTCAGTCACCTTCCTGGTGATTTCCACCAATTCAGATTTATCATTCAATAGTTCAAGACTGAATCTATATATGATCTAATTGTATTACTTGAACAGATTGTCATACACGGCATGTCCAGTATTGGTTAAAATACTTTAACTAATGTTTTAATTTGAGACTCCAATTTATATTTTATAATATACTTCCTTAAAAATTATAAATAAGTTTTCAGCTAGTCTTGTTATGCTCTAGGGCAGGATCTATTGAGTCACACTGAGACACTAGCACTGACAGTGCACTCCCTGCTACCATTACCACAACAGCCATGACCACAACAGTATTAAAGATACTATGAGAACTCTGAGGCTGTATCTGTTACTTGTAAATTAAAGATTTTGGAAGTGTACTTTGGCACCAAGTTGATAAAGAATGTTAAGTGTCCCTACAGTCAAACTCTCTTAGCTTTTAAAACAGGTTGCCTGCATTCAAACTGCTTCTTTTGAGTAGTCTGTGAGCAGTGCTAACTCTCCAACTATGCCTGTCAAATGTTTCCAAAAGCAAGCTCTAGCTGGCCAGGGATAAAACTGTGCCAAGGCCAATCAAAAACTTAACAATATAAATGATCATGTTTCAGTGCCCAGGAATTTTTAATTTAATCATACAAACATTGCCTTATTGGATCAAGGCCTGAAAGTGGTATGGGAAACGTATAGGTTGTGAATCCCTTATGTGAATTCACATACACTGCATGGCACCAAATTGCTCAGACCCTTGGGTGCTTTCAGGTAGCAGATGAAAGGACATTTCAAAGGTTTCATAAACTTTGGCTTTCTGCATATTCAAGAAAAACACACGGTTAGGTGCATTCTGGGTATGTATACATTTACAATAAGGGTTTTCATTGGAGTTACTCTCACTTACCTTGAGTTCTTATACAAATGAGCCTTAACTTTGAGTAAACATCCCCACTGTCCACATGTTTGTTCAGCAGTCCTCTTCTAGGAAAGAGCCCTGGGTTTTTTCCTCCAGGTGGTAATCAAGAACAACAGAAGGCCCATCAATTCAGGAATAAAAATACAGTGAGAATGGCACTGGTAACTTTTAGTACTAGTAATCTGCAACATACAATTCAGTTTTAACCAGGGCACATGGCAGGTTAGGAAGCTGCTGACAGTAGTCATTCAGCAGAGCTTTTGAGTGAGGCTAGGTGAGGTCAGGATGAGCTTTTCTTTGGGCTTGATATTGAATGTATGCACAATTTTAATATTAAGCATAGACAACATCTCACTCTTGATTAAGATTAATGATTTAGACCTTTAGCCTTTGAAATGTCACTGTTATTTTTAAAAATGAAATTTAGACTTTTAAGTCAGTGAGACATTTTCAAAATTTTTGTGTGAGAACTGTATACAACCAAAAAATGCCAGACAGTTCAGTGCTGTCTAAGGAACAAATGACAGTAGAATAAACTTAGAAAAGTAAATTCATAAAGGAAAGAATATTTGTATTCAGGAGCAGAAGCCTATGTGTACAGAATTACATGTGTATGCAAGACAATGAGATACATGACATAACATTCATCTAAAGAAAAGACATACCTAATATGGAAGTCACTGAACTACATGAAAAATAACAATTTAGAACTGTAAGATATTCAAGTACAGGTTTACAAAATCTTTGGATCTATCAAAACAGAATAGATCCACAAGTGGAATGCAGATTTCATGTCATGAATGTCTGACCTGTGTTACGATCACTTACAGATATAAAAGAACAGCTTTGTCTTCAGTTGAGAAAGCAAAATGTGGTAAGCACAACTCACCTGTCATGGTTTTCTAACAAAACAACCTTTTTTCCAGACGGAGTTTCAATTTTGCTGAAATTAAACCAACATTGTACAACCAATCCTATGATGTTGTCATTGTCTTTCACATCTGTAACCCTACTCAGGAGCATGGCTCTAAAAATGCCCTCTACTAGAGGGTAGGCAGCACTCCTGCCAGCTTTTGCATGGACATCATAAACCTAAGTGGACCCAAAGTGCTTCTGAATGAGCAAGAGGGATGAGAAACCCCAGAGCCGAGTAAACAGCAAGCACTTGCTGAGCTAATAGCATGTAAGCATCCACAAAATTCTCATTGTAGTTCACAGAATGAGAACAGCAGTGGTATACTACACAATGCTTAGAAGAAAAAAGTATTGTCCTGAAACCTTATTTATTTCTGTTCTCATACTATTACTTGTTAGCTAAATAATCACTTTTGTCATCATTTAGAGAAAGCCTCTGTTAAGCAAAGAGTGCTAAAAATTATTCAGTCTTATTGCAATTGTGGTCATGAGCTACTTTTGAAAGGAACTGTCAGCATCCTTTTCCTGGAGGTCCTAATTTTGTATGGATTTCCAGTAAGTATACGTAATCCAAAGTATCTGTTTGTTGATCTGTAATTATCTTCTCATATTTATTTGGGTGGCATTGGCTTAGATGTGAAATGCAAATAGTCTCAGGGTGCCAGAGACATCCTGTTGTTTGAATGCATTGCCTTTTATTTACTTCTTCCAGAGGAAAAATATAAAAAGGAGATTAAAATCCTCTTTTCATTCACAGAATATGAGCCCCTTTCACAGGACTCCTGATGATAGAAACCCAGAGTTGTCCTCCTGCTGACCTAACCATCAATTTCTGCCAGGATTGCCAGCAACAAAGCAGTAATTGTGTTTTGCAAAGTGTTTTTGTTCTAACTCTGTTTCATTTGGGCACTTGGACTATTGGAACTTTTACTTATACAAGGTGTAACTTGTAAGAGATTCAGGAGCCTACATATGCAATAAATTATATCTAACCAAGATCCAGAAAACTGTAAAAACTCAAAGTACATGTACCAAAAATATCTGTGGATTATTTGCTTAGAGTATACTGTGGCAATGCCCTAAGTGAACACTGTCCTTCTAAGCAAAGACATTACATTATTACTACTAAACACATGTTAAATTTAGGAGTGAGAAGAATGACACCATGTTGACAGGAGATGAAATAGTCAGAGTATGGTGTTTTTGCATGGCTTCACCAGCACAGATCTCAAAAGGTAGCAAATTGTCTACAGCAGAGTCGGCCCAGCAAAGGGGCCTGTCATGTCAAGACTCTTGAAACTATGGCCACCTTCAAATGTTGTGGCAGATACCAAAGATGTAGTCAGAACCAAAACCAGATGGTATATGGTTTCCCCAGTCCTGTCATACACAAGTTTTAGATTTATGTAGTTGCGTGTTCTCCTTCCAAGCCACATTGACTTCAGTTTCAAAGATTAAGACCAAGATAACTTTTTTAAGGTTTTGTTAAGAAAGCAGTGTTTCTTGCCATAAAGTTACACTTGTTTCTGCAGATTTTTATTTAGCACAACCAGGATTGACTTAGAAATAAAATCCAACAGGTTTGCCAGTTGATTTTGATTTAATGGACATCTTTGGTAGAGAGCCTCAGGGAAGGCTGGCTCTAGCTATTTATCTTTATACTGGGTAGTTTATATATTTTAAGAAAGTGAAAAATGGCAGCTTTAAAAAACCTCATTATGGTAATTGATTATTATAGGGAAACCTCAGAAACTTTATGAAAGAGACCCGTATTCTCTAAGTGTCTTAGCTTTAAGCCAGACTTGTAATTAGAAGAATCCATAAACATTTATCACATTAAGAGAGGTTCAGTCAGTAAGTTTAGAATAAAACTCTGGAGTCACTTTATTGTCCTGTGTTAAAATCACATACTTTAGTGATTTTCCCTTACCACAGAGAGATTAATTTGCCCAACTGAACAGAGGACCACACACATTCTCAGAAACGGTCTAAGCAGAATTCTACAAGAAGTTTGCTGTGCATGTCTCTGGGAAGGGTGACTGGGCTCTTGGACTAATATATTTCTGAGGCTTGTAATCAAGCCATCTTTTCTGAGTAGAATTTTTCAAGAATTTGAGCTGTCAATTGTCCCTCCACTTCTTCCCCTTGATGTCTCCATCTGACTGAAACTTTGGGTGTCCCCAGCAGGAAACTCATTGGTCTCAGATTTCCCTCCTTCCTTCACCTCTCTTATTTTAGCTGTAGGTCATTCTGACCAAGTTCTGAGAAATTCCAGTTATGTAAGACAGCTTTTAACTTATATTTAATTCAAGGCCTTATGCTTTAGCAACAGATTTATTTAAGCAAACAAACAAAATATATTGTTAAATTATAGCTAATGTGGCTAGAAGCTTATTTTGCTTTCATTAATGTGATAAATATCTGGAGAATAAGAAAATGGGACCAATCTTTGCAATCACTACCTAATGTTACATTACGACAGAGGCAACATTTCTGGTCTGTCTTTTGCAGAGACAATTGACACTCTGGAGACTCGTTCACTATTTTCAGAGTTGTTGAATATGAAAAATGATCTTTCCAATTCAAATATAGGAAAGTTCATAATAATGTCCAAACTTGAAGAGCAGTCTCTGTCCCTGTGTAGGAAGGTAAATATTCTGCAGTTGACTCTTTAAGAACATTTTATTCCTGATTTAGATCTGCATTATGTGACTCGGTTTATTTTCTATTTTAGGAGTGTAACAGTCATGTTCCCTATAAGAAAGAAAAGAAAGGGCTACTCAGGTTAAATCATAACTAAGCATAAAAGGCAGGAAATACATGCAAAGGCATACATGTTGCTATGGCATATATACTTCAACAACTCTTCAGTCCAGACAAGGTATTTTTGCAGTGTGGCTTTTCAGGCATACTCTGCCATGTTATTCTTTTCTTTTAACTAGCTTTCACTGTGGTAACCCTCAACATTTATGGTGTTTTCTCTTATGGCACCAAATCCTGCAATAAAAGTAGTGTATAAGAATGCCATCTTTCATTTCTAAAAGGTATGTTTCTAGCCCATAAAGTTGGTGTAAAAAAGATTGCCTTTGCCACCATAGTTATTTATAAGGCTCAGAAGTAAGAACACAAGTGAGAGAACTATAAGAGCCACTTTCTTAAAACTTTTGTCATTTTAACAAAAATCGTTATTTTTAGAACAATTTAATGACATTTTACCATATAGAGTTGACAATCTCTCCGTTTCCCTGTCTTTCAATATATCCTATTCTTCAGATAATGTCCAACATATAAATTTACATATGTCTATAAGCCACATATGTCCATGTAAGCCACAACATTTGAGAAAGAAAGTGAAGTTTTCAAAAGCAAAGAGTTTTTGACTATTCTAAGCAGATAGCTTCTAAAGACAAGCTCAAAATAATTACATCTATTCTTTCCCCACAGCCAGCTACATCTTTTTAATGTTAAGGTTCTTCTTTTTCCAAGTTTACTTCAGTCTGTAAACCCCTCTTTAAACATGAAATAAAAATCGTTGTTCCTTTGGCAACTACATAGTTTCTTTGTTGAAAGCTGCTTAATTCAAATATTCTGCTCACAAAGATATGTTACTTGACAGCTTGATGTGTACAGTAAAAGTGAATGATATCTGTTAATAGCAGGGAAGAAAATTCGTGTTCTTTGTGTTTTCCCATAATAGAGCTTTTTCAAGTTAGTCAGTGTTTCCAATTGATAAATGTCAGGTAAACAGTAAAGTATATAAAGGTCTAACCCTCTGAGTTCTTTTGTTTGTATAGTGAGTGTGAAAAGTGTACGCTCGTATGGCAGGATCAGGCCATAATATTTTAGAGTGTGATGCAAATGTACCTTGAGGTGCAAGTTAACTGCTTCAGTGCTCATAAGTATCATTGCCTCAGTGGAAGGATGTTGTCTTTCTCTGCTTTTATTTTGCTTAATTAGCTGTTCTGAAGTTCTACCTGAAACCAAAATGCAATCTGCTAAAACTATGACATGAGGCAGGTAACTTGCAATTATAGCTGAATAGGCTGCTAATGCACAGGAAAAATGCTAGCAGAAATATATAGAGTCTATATAGAAATATATTGCCATACAATGTAACAAACTCTTTTTTTCTTATTTAAGTCTCATTTTGTATACATGTGCAAGGTTATTAACAAAGTGAAAATATTCATTACTGTAAAAATAGTGAGAATAGGGAGTCACTGAACTTTCCCTTCTATTCGATAAATAGATTGTTTCTTCTTTACATTTTTTTCTAGGAACAGTTGACAAGATACTGAAATGGATTTGGCTTACCTGAGTCTCACATCTAATTGTATGCCTGATTTCCTGATCATCAACAACATTATATGAATTTTAGAAGCAATATGCTATTTGAAATTTAAAATTCTACTTTTTTTTTATTCCAAGTGAAGCTGGAGTTATTACGTGTTGCATTCCCTTTAGATATAAACCCTTAAAGCTATTGCTATTCCGAAGAAGTTCAGACCACTCTGTAGACATAACATTGGAATCCCAGGAAATCTTGCCAGACTTAACTGTTTAGGAAAGCGTTAAACCTCAGTACAGGGTGGAAGCAAGCCTTTCACCATCCTTTTCTCATTTTCCATAGGAAAATTTCCATGGGAAAGATGCAGTGTATTCCTTCAAGTCTCTAAGTTTGGCTGTTTGGGAGCCCAGACTGGTGAATGTCTTGCATTCATAGGCACAGGTGAAAAGAAAACCCCATGCTCCTGGCCTTTGGAATGGGACTTATTTCACCCACCATCAGAACATTAAAAGTTAGATATCTAAAATGGAACTACTCTCCCTTGGCTTCCTCAAGGGAGAGTTTTCACCCCCCCAAAACAATAAGTGTGACTAGTCTTGAGACACAATGGCTGCTACAGAAAAAGACGACCTACAGGTCTGATCTACCATATGTCATCTTCTCACTTGAGTCCATACATTTCTGTGGCAGTGCTGTATTTATTATGTACCTTAGAGGGGAAAAAAAGGCAGTAATTGCAATTAAGTCTACAAGCTGAATAGGTACAACGGTCCAGTGATTACAAAAAGGCTACTATGCCAATGCATCTCCTGATTACTGAGAGCTATGTTAGTATGGAGATGCCTTTTGCCTTCCCTCTAATGTACACTGGCAGAAAAGCTAGCAAGAATTCAACCCTAATTTAGTGCAATTTCTTGTGCATATATTTGCCTGTACTAAACAGCAACATTTTATGCTTAAAGGACAGAATTTTCTCTCATTAACCCTGCCGAGGTCAGTGGGATGTACAAAAACTCTAGTAAGAATTAATTTTGTATCATTCGCATATGGCAGTTTTATCGGGCATTTCCAAAATGCAAAACACTGTCATATGGAATTGCATTTACCAATATGATATTTTCACAGTATAAAATATTTATTAGGAAAACATATGCCTCATGGTACATGTGTTCTCATGTTTTAATGCACATTTTATAAGTTTTTTTTTTAACCTGTTACTTTAGTCTTTTGTTTCTTGAAGTTGATTCATTGTTATTAAACAAAATCAAAGAATTGAGGAAAACGACATGTGGCAGCTCTTTTTGTTGCTATCATCTTGTTTTATTGTTTGAATGCCTCAGAAGGTGGCTATTCTACTTTTATTGAGCAAGCGAATAGAATCCCTTTAAAACCCAGGTGTTGACCACATGTTTATCAGACTTTTCTATAAACAACAAAGAGTTTTTCTTTCCATATCTGCTTGCTTTGTGAAAATTCAACTGAGTCTTGCAAATATGTTAATCCAGGTCTGCAAAATCTTCAAGCTCTTGATTTGATTCATGCATGCTAGCAAGGGTCAAACTGAAGGGAAATAGTAAAGCAACATTTCCTCTGAGGTGATTGTATTGCTCACGCCTTTGTACATTGCTACCAGCATAGAATGGTGGCAGGTTTTCACTGCTGAGGATTAAAACTAATTTAATGTTTCTAAACTAAACATGCCTAGGATGAAGAGTTCAGAACCAAATTGCAGCTTTATCAAATTAAGTGTTCAGATACAGAGATTGGAATTTGCTTCAAATATAAAAAGCATTCAGATCTAGCTTTTTAAATTGTTCTCATATTTGCTAAACACTGGTTTTTGAGCATACTGTGAGGCTGAAAAAAGAGCCATATCTTAAAAACAACCATCTAATTTTGTAACTCTTCTTAT
>NW_010187212.1:294-45536 GCF_000695765.1 Mesitornis unicolor | reverse complement strand
TCCTGCTTCCCAAGGCAATAGGCTCCAGATGAAAATAATGTATTTTGGATACCCAGCAGCAGTGTCTTGCTCCTGGGAATCTTCATTTCTGTAAAATATTAGTTTGTGGTTGTATTTATTTAATTGGCAACTCTTATATAAATATACTTAATGTACATATAAGAGAATGATGAAACAGAACACTGTAATAAATACAGAATTTTAAGATATGTTGGAAAACTTTGTTAAAAACTAACTTTCTTTTCTTCTCTTCTCTTTTCTTTTCTTTCATAAAATCCTTAGTTTTGAAGGACTTAGTAAATTCAATTAGTTGAAGAAGACCTACTTATCTGAGGGTTGCAGGATCAGGCAAACTTAGGGTGAATTTCTCTACTTTGTATTTGTATGTGCTCCATCACATGTGAGAGAAGTGAGAGAAGTGTATACTACTTTACTGATTAGCATAATAAACCTTTCAAACATCATTAACATTTTATAAGACTTCTTGTTAATTTGGAGTAATGTTAGTTTATTTTTCTCTTACAATTGATTTCTAAATATATTTTTCTTTACCTCTTAGTGTTTATTTCAGCAAAGAGTTCAAGAGGATTATGGTTTCAAAAGTTGTACCTTAAGATATTTAGATGTATGTTTTTAAAAAAAATAAAATCATTTTATGCTGACAGCTGAGATTAGACATTTTTAAAAGTTCATTGGCTACTCATTCGATCAGTAACACACATTTAAGTTTTTGCCATGGATTAGTTTTCTTGGCTTAATAACGGTATAAATAAGTATATTCAACATCTATAATGCAATTAATTGTTATCCTTTTAAAATATGTCATAATTCAATAGCTAAATATATGAGCAAAATAGAAAGCATAGCAGAGAATTGTGCTTATCTTGAAACAGGCTGACATGTTCCTGAGATCTGTAAAAACAGAGTGATTAGTAGTTTTAATGTCTTGGTAAGTTCAGCTCTTTGGTTTCTGTGGGGGCTGGGGGGGGGGCAGGGTCATTTCACAGGACATATCTAACTCTTTAACCTAGACCTTTATTAACAATAGTTTCTATAAAAGGTAGTTGTAGAAATTTCCTTGTCAGTATAGGCAACATTGAAAAACTGAAGAGGAAAGAATTCCTACTCCTTGTGATTTGGACTTAAACTCCAAGTTAATTGTGAACACAGAAGCCTTTGGACTTAAAGGTAGAGCTAATGTTTTGTTATCTCTGGTGACATGTCCTCTCTTCTGAAAAAAAGTAGTATTTTCTACAAATGGGCAACAGGCACATGGCCTGTTGGATCAGGTTACGTCAGGTTATGTTGTGTTACACAATATGACATGCCCTGCAGTGACCTGAGGCAATGTCATCTTGTGTTACCTCAGTAAGGAAATACTGTTCTTTATTAAGCAAGTGAAGAGAAAGCTAATCATCTCTAGTCATGAGGAACTTTTATGCTCTCTGTGGGAAGAAGCAGTTAATGGTGAGCAGCCTGTTCTTCTTTTTTTGGGTAATTCTAGGGAGTCTAAACCCCATATGAATCATGTCTTACTATTATTTACTAGTTGGCATGTACTTTACAAAACTAATTGAATATATTCCAGAGTACACACAGAAAAGAAATTCCTGTAGTGCTACAAAGAGGTGTAGTACTTGGAAAGTGAATAGACAATAGCAGCTATTTGGTTATGGAAATGAGAAATTTTGCAAAAGGGTTATTAAGTAATCTTCTTATATGGTAATGGTTAGTGTTGGAAGCCTAACTATTTATACATTTTTATGCATAGACTGGTCATTATTACTCTTCTACAGTTCTTATAAGCTTCTTGCTTAAATAGTACATTACGAAAATGAGCTATTGCAACTGCAAAGTATGTTAAAACTGAGTCTACAGTGTGACCCTACCTGTGACTCTATCAGGATAGGTTCTCTCAATAAGTAAGTCTTGAGTTATTGCATTATGGGATATTATCAAAGGAACCCATTGTACTTGGTCATTCAGTGTAATGATCTTTAATATTATTTCCTATTGATACATTCGGCATGTAAATTCACTTTTAAAAGATTTGCACAAAGACAGTGAACACTATTACACAGGTACAGCTATCTACTGATTTTACAGTAAATTATCGGTGCGTGGTACAGAATGTAACCTCTTGGTTATAATTCTGCAGTAAAAGGAATGGGCTAGAGAGGTTTTTATGTAAATTAGGAACGCTCTGTGTTGGAAGCCTAATTGTACTTTTTATTGTTGGACAAGTCAATACTGCTTTAATACACATTTTATAAGCCTCTTGCTAAAATTGTATATGAAGGGGATTAGTTCCCATAGATGAAAGGCATAATCTTAACAATGAGGTCACGTAAGCAGAATGGTTGAAGTACTGATAAAGCATTTGTTAGCTCCAACATAGAATAAGTCTTATTAGTCTTATTAGTCACCACTATTTGACCCACTACAGTTCATTGCACAAGTCACATATACTCAGTGATGGAATGAACAACAGCTACACTAACTGTATTCTGGCCAGATACAATAAACACACTTGTGCGAAGTACTTTACCATAAACCAGAAACAACATACATCCATTTTTCTTTAGTTATTCTTGAATGAGGAAAGCAAAAAAAAAAAAAAACATTTTAAAAATGAGTGTTTTATAAAAGCTACTAGGTAGCAGATCATGAAGGAGGCTGGAAGAGAAGGTCAAGGTTCAGGTTTGGCTTGCTGTCTCACTTGATCTAAATCTTCCCACATGCTCAACAGTGCTCATTATCACAAATAATAAAATTCAGATGTTCAAGAACAAGAATCCAGCTCATCAGAGGAAAATCTGAAGAAAATTATCTTCAAAATTCAGGTTTCATGTTAGAAAAAATGTGTTATTTGTTGTGCATGTTTTCCTGTACAATCCTTGCTTTTTAAGTTAAAACCAATGCAAAGGGGGTTTTTCTGTGGTTTGTTTCTGGGTTTGGGATTTTTTTTAGGGTGGTTTTTTGTTGTTGTTTTTCTTCCCTTTTCTATAGTTGTGACAACAGTGATGACAGAGATAGGGGAAAAAAAATGGAAGTATATGAGTCAACATTAACTGACTACTTCCAAGAAAAAGGAAGCAAGTCCTATAAAATAGAAAAATTGAGAGGTTAAAAAAAAGCGATACTTAAAGATTCTTTTGTTTCTCCCATCTTTTAAGAATTCATCAAAATATATAGGAATGACTGAATGATGCTAGTACACAAAACAGAGACCAGAGCAAAATGCAACTGCAAATCTGATGAGACCTGCATAGCCTTCAGTTATATAATTTTTTTTCCCACCAAATGCTGGAACATACAATACTATGGGGAGAGTGAAGAGACTCCTAATCCTCATCCCCTCCATGTTTAAAGAAATGTGTTAAATCCTATTAACATTTCCAGTAATTCTAAACTACAGATTATATACATGGTCCTATCTCTGCAATGCTTTTGTTAATTTCTACTCTTGTCTACGTAACCATGTGCTGGAGAAAGTATTAGCTGCCCAGATCTAGAGTACTTTCTGGAAGGGCTTTAAACCGTGCCAACTGACCTCTTCCAGTACTGTACTATGTACACTGTGACTGTCAAATGTATTTCACACATTATAGTCTGTTTAGCCACACATTTTTAGACAAAATGAACATCTGTCCTCTTTCTAGGGATGCTGTTATTCAGTATTTGCAGGTTCATAGGTAATATACCTGCACGTTTCATCTTTGTTTCCTGGAAACAGCCCTATCTATGAACCTCTGGTACAAATTAACACTTATCATCAAATTGCTTCTTAGTTTGCCTTGCCTAAAGAGGTGCCTTAGATAAATAGGCATCTTTCTGTCCTGTCCTTATAATTTCCTTATGCTAGCCTTTCCTTATTTATTTTTTTTTAATTTTTACTTTTTGGGTTGTTTTAGCTCTTGAAATAGATTTCCAAAGAAAAAGCTATTTATCCCTGTGTGTGAACAGTTTTGCTCTCGTGCAGTCCCAGTGCTACTGAAATAGAAGGCATACAGCGATTATTTGCGATAATAACGCTTGCAGTTCAAGACTCAGATGAAGCATTTCAGAGCAGCAATTGCAGTATGTTGTGCAATATGAACTTTTGACAAGCCAGAGGATAAGACGATATCAAATTGTCAGAGAAATTGAAAACATTCTCCACTCTTTTTAACAATATAGATAAGGCAGTCAGCAAAGCAGATATTTATGGGAATGAGGGGGAGGAGGACAAAGGAGAAGATCAGTGGAGTTTGCTTAAGCTCTGTGCCTCTTCCTCAAAGTGCAAACAATTGTATATTTTATCTAACTTTAGCAGTTTATAAGACAGGCATCCAGGTTAAGAAATTCATACAGGTTTCCGCTACATACAAGGAGAAGAGTTAGACTCTTCCAGAGCTAATTTATTTCATGCTAAGATATATTATAGGTGGGATTGACTATTCTCTGGAGGTGTCTATTTCTCTCCTTTGATTAGAGAGGAGCCTAGATGATTAGCTTAAACAACTAACTTGTTAACAACTAACAGTTGGTGTTACCTGAGGGGAATTCCCACTTTGAGAGTTCTGGATAGTGAGGACTTAATGTTGTCTATTACTTGACTTATTTCTTCAATTTTTCTCCATCCCTTTTCTCACCAGTTGATTCTGTTCAACAGATGATCACATTATACATCTTTCTTGCTGAAATGGTTGCCATGTATGTTACTTAAGATGTAACATCCAGTGTCCTTATTCTCGTTGTGGTATGTAGGAGGGGATTGGGGTGTTTTCCAGATCAAGTCCAAGTTACCCAGGAGTAGCAGAGTGGATCTTCAGACCTAGATTAATTTTCTTGTTTGTGTAAGAAGGTTAATTTTTAAAGAACAAATTGTTAAACCCTTGTGGTTTATAGATGCCTGGACTAATCCCTTTAGTCCTGTTAAATGGTTATGTTCCCCTGATATTTAATGGAGAGAAATAGACACATCTAGACAGCAATTCAGATTTTAGATAGCAGAAGCATTTGTTCTCCATGTTCTGATTCTGAAAGACTTTGAATTCATAGAGTTTTTTTATTTGGGCAGCACTTGGAGTGAATAGACCGAGGCATTATATACCATCTTCTTGTTTTTCATACTGTAGGCTTTCATGGCAGGATGTACTGTGAATTCATTCATCATGTTTTTTGACATAATCCATTCAGCTGCTTCACTTACAGTGTTCAAAATTTATTTTACATTGATACTGAAATATTCAAGTTGTTTAAGATAAAAATGTGTTTCAAAACAGTTGTATTTTAATTTAAATAATGTTAATAGGACATTGAAAATTATATTTGAAAAGGGTGAAATTACTAAATATTGAAACTTGTATCATTGTTTCAGCATTTTAAAACATGTTAAGCTTTATGGATCTCAAAATACTCTCCAAAAGTCCCACAAAAGTGTTTACCTCAGCTAGTCATCAGTCTTCAGCGTTCATCTGCAGTTTTTTATAGATTATACTAGTAATAATTATATTATTAATGCCTCTTGTGACTATGTGTAGCAACACAACCTTTTGCTGATATTTCTTTTTTAAACAAATGATGTTTTCTATTGTTTTGTGTTGTATTCTCATGGTTGTCACAGCAGCTCTTAGTTAAAACTTGCATATTCTAAAAGGGTTTGTATCGAAAACTAGTTTGTTCTTCTGATTATAGAAAAAGCTTTACAGGAAGAAGTGACTACACTGGTTTTGAAATTCTTGAATGCACAGAACTTACCAGACATCAGGCAGATTTGGGAGTAAGAAGCCTCCCATTACACTATTGACCACATGACAGAGAAACAGCTTGGTATCTACCAGGTTCCTACAGTCTTGTGATGTCTGTATCCACCACAGTATCCAGAGATGGTTGCATGAGGTCTTCCTTTGGTCCACCTCCCTTACATAGCTTAGAAAATCCTGCTTTGATGGTTTTGCTTTCAGTGAAAGGTCAGTGATTGTGCTCCCGTTTGACATAATTGATGGTGTAGTTAATTAGAATTGTACTTTACTTAAAATAGCCTGTGCTTCTGAGATCTGTAGGGGAAGAGCTACCTCCTGCAGAGTTTCTGAGATCTAAAGAAGAGTAGCTTTCTCAAGCACTGTTTACAAGCTCCTTTAGCATGCTTGTAGCATCTATAATCTGTAGAAGAAAGACTCCCTCCTGTGGAACTAATAAAATCCACAGGAGAAATGCTGTGGATTTCCTGAATCCTCGTTTGACTGCAAGAATGCAATAAGGTTGCAGCCATCTTTAGATGTGAAGCCATCAAGTTCCATCACATATGTTCTAAGTCTACAGACACAGATCCATGTCATCAGTGTGTTACTTCACTTTTAAGATGTTATAGCTTTAAAGACATCAGGAGAACCCTACTGGAGTAATACCTAAAACTTCAAAATTTAATCAGGTATGTTTAATACACATACCAAGTAATATCTTTAAATATCTTTGAGTATTCTAAGCAGAAAAAACAGGAGTATTCCTGAAATAATATTTTTAAGTAACCATTGCTGAAATAACCTTGCCATTAACTTCAAAAAGAATTGGCTAGATTCCTTTACGTTGTGAAAAGTACTGATGTTATTATGGACAGCAGCAAATGCACATATATAGTACAATAGTTCTCCCTCATCTTTAGCTAAAAATTCTATGAGAACTCAAACATTTAGCATATAAAATATTTATTAAATATTTTATCTATTCCTGCTCCCTCCCAAAATCTAGCAAACCAAAACGTTTTGGTAAGAGTGCTATTCAGAGAATGTGTCTGATTTGCCAAAATTAGAGGAGGCTACTTGTAATTTTGTGGAGGGTTTTTGGGTTGTTTGGTTTGGTTTTTGTTGTTGTTGTTGGTTTTTGTGGTTTTGGGGCTTTGTTGTTGTTTTTTTAAATGGAAAGATAGCCAGTTCTATAACATAGCATTTTTGTTTATGTCTTCTATGAAAGGAATATAGATTTTAGATTATGTTGGTATAAACTGTGGCTGAGAGGACAATAACTTAGGTCCTTTCCTTTAAGGATAATAGACTAAAATAAAATTACTGTATCTTCTGTTATGTATAAAATTCATTACTAGCTATTGTAGTTTCAATAACATTTTATCTTCAGAATCACAGATATCTTCATGCATAAAATGTATTAATTTAGGGATGAAAAAAAATACACTAGAAAGCAGAGGCTTCTTTCAGTTCTTTCCTTCCAAGCAGTCTGCTTACTTAACCTAGTACAAGAAGCTAGTGAGAATTTCATTGACTTGTTTTAAAAAAACAGTTAATCAAAGAATAATGGATAGGATGTCTTCATCTGACAACATCTGTTGATCTGAAACAGGAGAATAGCCAAAGTGACAGTGAAGGTGTTCTGTACTTTTTTTCCCAAGCTGAAAAAACGGGGCATAGAGCTGTACAACCCATAACAATGTGCATGTCTTTATATGATGTTGTTCACCAGAGACTTGTCAATAGACTGAGCCATATTGGTTCTGGCAGTCTTTCTATTGGGACAATATTTGCCTTGAAGTACTATCTTTTCTCTTTTTCAATGTCAGCCTGAAGGCTCTTAGACAGCATATGTTCATTTCATGTCTTAGAGATATTGCTTCTGGTATTGCAAATGCATTACCACATTGAGCTTTTTTGTAAAACAGATGGTACATATTAAGGTCTCAGTTTCTTAGACAATTTCTGCAACAATTGTACTGCATTCTTCACATTGACAAAAACATCATCAGCATCATGCAGTGAGGCACTAGATTATGTCAGAATGGTAAATGAATGCCCACAGCAGAAAGAGTTATGAAGGTGAATCAGCTCCCCTAGAGAAATGAAGAAGGGTGTTAGTTATATTTGGTAGATATTCAGCTAAAACTTAAGGCTCTGATCCTGAAAGTGATTTGTTTGGCCAGAAGTTCGCTTGCAAGGATTGTTGATGATATGCAGGAATAACATTTGGAATAGATGTTATCTTTTGTAAGCCTGGGTCCACGGAGGATGTGAAGATTTGCATGAGCACAAGAAACAAGTGATAAAAGGATTGGTCACTGTGAGGCATTATGAGAATGACAGTGAAGCGGAGGTTCAAGGTCCAGCAGGTTGTAGTACAGAACTGGGCCAAATTAGAAGACCATCTAGGACAGGCTGTCAAAAATCTGTGTGCCCGGTGAAGAGGCAATGAACAAGAAGGAAATAAGTCACACTTTCCTGGATAGAGTGTAGAAGATACTCTCTGGTAACATGAATTTTCCTTTAGGCAAAACTAGAGAGATTGTTCTGGCTGTGATTACAGTAGAGAAGACACAGGCAATGGTCCATCGGCATCAGTAGCCTACTTTGGAGGTATTCTGTATTTCTCTCTCACTGTGGCATCAGCCTTGTTGATGAGGCATTATCTCAGTAACTTAAATGAATTTCTTTATTCTCCTTTCAAGGGCCAGGTCAAATATGTAAGAGTGGAAAGTGGGACTTGGGTAAAAGTAACAATTAGGGTCAGAAGTGAGGTTAGCTGGCACAGCTGGATGTCAAGATACACACAGAAAGTTCTGAGTTTGCTCTGTGGTTATTGTTTCTTCTGCTGGGAGGGTAGCTGAAAATACAAAACTGCTTTCCCCTTCTCCTGTGCCATGAAGAATAGGGATATTGGTTCTTAAATTGAGCAGATCACCTTCATATGAAACCAACATGACTTTCTTCTAAGTATGAAGTTTGAAGAACATAAGAGCAAACAAAAGAAAGGAAAAGCAATATTTGAACGCCAGATTCTAATGATACTTTAGTGTAGAAGGTGCACTAGGTAGCATACATATGCATATGCCTTAAGCAGATAGCCAGTTTCAGAAGTGGTTGGTCCCCCCATTCAACTTGAAAATGCAGTTAAAGAACTCACAAGACAGTCACGTCGCAGCAATTAGACAAAAGAGTCTTACATCCCACAGAGCTGTTTTGCACATTATCCTTTACAGAAACAACAGGTCAACCTGAAACATTGCAGATGGTGAGCACAATATTTTGAGTGATAGTGATGTTCTGAGGTTGTATTTGCTTTATATCAGAAATATCTGTGAATAACTTAGGATGTCAGGTTCTAAGCAAGTTTTTAATATGTTTCTATAAAGTGATGGCATTAGTTGTGACTTGTAAAAATTGTACATAGGATTAGGCAAGTATTTCCAGTGTTCTGTTGAACTGTCAAACTAATTTGTTTCAGGAATTTACCATTTTCTTTACTTCATCAACACTCACTCTCCCCCTTGGTTTGTTTTTCTATGCTCCTCCAGTCATCTGATCTTTATTCCTGTGTTGAACTTCCATTAGTTAAAGAGATATAGGACCTCAGATTTTTAACTTAGCATTTTCTCCTTGTAAAATGTTTACCATCACATGTTGATATGGCATTAAAGCCATCATTTCAAACAAAATACCCCAAATGGAAAGTGTAGCCAAATCCTAAGAAGATGGACAAATTCAGATGACTGCTTGTTGCATTAAACGAGTAAATTTTTAAAAAGTTCAAGGCATAGTTAAAAAACCTCTATATTTCTAAGAGGCCAGGAATATATGATTGTATACATGGTTTTATTGGACTTGATCACAATCTGCATTTGCAGAAATGAGAATTTCTGCTTTCTGTATTGGTGGGGACAGCTCGGTACAGTGAAGGAGTGAGGAAAACAGATTATATTTTGCCTCTTCTTCCCCTTGGGGTTCCTTTCTACCTAAATGGATAGGGCCAAATTCTTGGCCTATTTCATGTATTACCAGTCTGAATAACTTATTCAATTCAGTGTCAAAGACATTTGGAAACTATTAATTATTCCTCTGCCCCCGCTATTTCAATAGCTTAAAATTGCCTGGTTTTAAAAAGCGATGAGTGTCTAATCTGTGACAATCAGCTCTTCTAAAGGTATCTTACACCACAAAGTATTATGAGGACTTCTGGTTACTTTTTTCCTTGAAGACTAATCAAAAATATCTTCCCCACAGGCTTAAAACATACATCCACAAATTCTTCTGACTGTGATCTGACTGAAACAGGAGCTCTGATACTCCCCACTAATGACATGAAGTTCTAAGTAGCAATAGGAAGGTCTGGGGAGGAGTTCAAAAAGACAACAAATCTTCTTGCAAAATGGCATAGACTCCAACAAACTGCTGAACAAATAAAAATATTTCAATTGTGAAAAAGAGAGCATTACTTACACAAAAGTAAAATCTGCTGAGCACAGAGAATAGAAATCGAGACACACATCCACCTTATCCTGTAGTCGAAGCTAAGCTATCTTGTAGATTTCGACATTTAATGCAGGGTTTGCAAGGATTTTCAGTTTACTAGGACAGATGAGTTTCCTTGAACTTATTGTGTTCTGAATTAATGATGGCACCTCGTTTTCCTAGTTCTTATGCCCATTAGGAAAATGCATAATTCATTCTAAAGATGTACATGGATTGAGGTACTTGTGTTTGTGATCAGTTTTTACAATCAGGAAAGAAATGTCCACTTTCTGTAAACAGCTGCTGAAGCAGAATGTATATTTAGTTCTTCCCATTTAATTTTAGTCTCATTGTTTCACTCTGTTATTCTACAGTTTCACAGTTCCTGAGGAAAAGCTGTACAGCAGACTTACTATTCAGCAAGCATATTTTTGAGCTGAAAAGTAATAATTAATTTTTCTAATGACACTCTGACTTAAAAATACATGCAGATAAGTAACAGAAAAAGCACCTCTGATGTCTGTAGAACTCTCACAAACAGCAATTTAAGGTCTGTGTTCAATGGTTAAATTAACAAGCAAGCCATTCTGGCAAATTTCCAGTTTTCATGAATTAAAGACATTTTTAATACCAATTAAATCCTGTGTCTTTCAGCAATTCTGTGCATGCGCTCTGTTGATATTTTCTGATAATGCTGTATAAAGTTTATTTTTCTTTCATCGTGCTTCAACTAAACATGGGCATGAAGTGAATTCTTGCGAAAAGAAAACAAAAGATATTTTTTTTGGAAACCAAAACAAATTCCTCACGTATCGCTTGGCCCTATGAGCAGGAGGTGTGAAAGAAGGGGCTGAAATGCTAGACACATCAAATGCTTTAAAAGCCAGCACTTGAGTGTTTAAAAAATAGACTGTCAGCTGAAATGTTTCAATGTGAGAGAGAGAAAGAAGGAGAGGCTCAAAGGTGCTTAAAAGGGCTGCTGGCGAGACATGTATCAGGAGCAGTAATACCAAGAAATTCATCGGTGTTGATGATGGAGGGGGCAGTATCAGAGATGTTTGAGGCACTGAAGGTGCTGGCACTGGAGCTGCAAATGGTGACGCTGGTGGTTGTGGAAAGGGCAGAGGTGACAGCTTTGTTAGCAGCCTTGTGTCTGATGAAGAAGTGAATGCTTCTCTCAGAGCGCACCCTTCACCTCTACGTTAAAAATAGCGCTTGGTAAGCTATTTAAAGGGATTTGGGAGATTCTAGTTCTCCTTTGCCATATGGGTGGCTACTGACATCAGATTTGGTGCTTCTCTTCCCTCCTGAACCACAACATTACAAAGCAAATGGGAAGCTCTCAATTTCACTGATGCCTTAGTCTTTGCGACTTTCACAGGAGCCCTCCCCTTTACTTTGTTTGTGAGGGAACTTTGTCAGAAAATAAGCAAGAATTCTTTAATTAAACACAACTTCAATAAAGAAAAAAAAAGGAAAAAATGGGGTTTGAATCAGATATTAGATACTGAATATGTGACCTGGGTTGTTCTTCTTCTTCTCACTGTTATTGTTGTTTTCAGTTTGTTTCTTTTTTACTCACTGAATAAACATTGGCCACTTTTAAAAAATTTGCCAGCCTTGCTGCTTATTGAGATTTTCTACTGTTTATGTTTGGGTAAAATTGTATCTTCATGGTAATAGAACTCCTTAGGAAAGTACAGACTACTTACCTTAACTAATGTCTTCATAGTCACTCTTAAGGTTAGCTGATTGGTTCACTGTTAATTCAAAATTGGCAGTGCTTAGGTGAAGAAGTGTACTTCCATTCCCTTTGAGAAAGCTACATCAAGAGAAAAGAATCTGGTTTCTAGAGGTTTTATTTTTGATTTTTTAA
The DNA here is from genome assembly GCF_000695765.1 of Mesitornis unicolor. NCBI lineage: Eukaryota > Metazoa > Chordata > Aves > Mesitornithiformes > Mesitornithidae > Mesitornis > Mesitornis unicolor. Next base: position 33,446 of record NW_010187212.1, on the reverse strand, counting down.
TTCTATGTGCTTATTATAGTGTAATATTATAATACTGTGCTTACATGTACTAATAAACACCTAAACTCAACTGTGGTCACAGAAGTTTGTTCCTATTCATGAAACACTGCAATTCACTTCAGAATATTTTCTCAACTTTGCTGTGGTAAAAGTAGAGAATGTTGAGGAATATTATGTTTAGTCGTTAATAGGCTTCTTTTTTTCCTGTATTGCAAAACTTCTTTGAAAAATGAGACAAAGCACTATGTCTTCAGGACATTTCCCAGAACATTATAAAAGCTAAATGCCAGAGCTACTGTTTTAGGGATAAATGTTGCTAATGTACTTGCAATGGTGTCAAAGTAGAATATAATGCAATTTGTTAACAAATATTTTTTAATGTATAGAAGTCTGTGCACTTTTGCTACAGTTTTAAATGTAGTTTTGAAAAAAAAAAAAAAAACACAAAGCCAAAACCAAAAACAAACCCACAAAATACCAAAGCAGATCTTTATACAGGATTTTCTACATTTGCTGCCATTCATCATGTAAGGAAATAAATGAAAAGTGTTAATAAGCTTTGTGTTTTAAAACATATATGTGAGGAGTTCCCCCTGTGATTTTTTTCAGACAGCTTCTCCGTTTCTCCAGCAGTGCTCCAACATGTACATGTCTCAAAACTGGAGTTTTGAGAGCTGCAGCAAATAGCACCATTTCAGAGGCTTGTTGGCAAACAAAAGTCTGGAGATATTTATAGTGAGTAGCATTCCAGCCCCCACGTAAATAGTCGAGTAGTCTTCTCAGCTTCTGGCTAAATAGTAAATGTTAAGATTGCTTGCAATAGGGCACATGTATTCATAGAAGACACATGTCTTATTCTTGTTTCAATTCTCTGCAGAGTCCAAAGAGCTGTTTTTAATTCCTGTATGAATTTATAGCCTTTCTACTTGGACCTCGGATTGGCTCAGCACTCAAAGCCAACTGAACATGGAATCAGCAAGGCACCTTATTTTCAATGAAAGCTTTTTTTTAAAAAAAAAACAAAACTAATATAGCCACTGAGCATTTCAACTTCTGGAATTATCTGAGCTCTTTTAACAGGGTTTATTTTGCATGCTCCCCAGAAGTATATGGATACACGATCTATTTAGACTATTTATCCTTTTTATCCCACTGCTGCTCTTATTCTTTTTTCGTGTTTTTTTTTTCTCTTTTTGAACAATGCTGTAATATATAAGATACAGGTCACAAATGATCATGTTTGAACCAAAATGCAGGATGGTGTCTGAGAATGTGTTCACTGACATGTCAGAAATTTAAGTGTGTGGAGAGTGTGTCTACCAAAATGTACCTGATTACCCAAGGTTTCCAGAGACCTCTAGGATATCATTACAGTTACTGAAAGTCTGGCTAAGTTTGTCTGTGGTGGGCTCTTTTTCCTTTACAGCAGTGATTTAGCTATATGAACGCAAATCACTAGCCCATGTAGGTTGAAGTGGGGGTCTGTCATATGGCACTATAAATCATGTCTATGGTATAGCAGCCAGGGCTGCAACATAAGAAGAAGCACTGCTTTTCGTCCTCTTTTCCCTGAGGACAGAGCAACAGTATGAGAATTGGCTTTTCTCATATGATTACTTTTGGGAGGGAGGCTTTGTTTTGTTTCGGTCCATTTCGTGATGCCATAGGGTGGGTGCCTAAAACAAGACAGGAAAACAATAGGTTGCTTTCTGCAACCTTTCTGATTTCCATTTGCAAAAGTGTTGTGTGAACACTAAGCCCTTGAAGCTCACCTTCTTTTTGACCTCTGAAGAGGTCCCTACTCCAGCTGGAGCTCATACTCACAAAGTACCTTACTGCAATTGTAGTGCTGTGTGTTCTGGCTACCAAAATCTCACCTGCATACATCCCCTCTCTTCTCACTCCACTTCTTGTGGTGGGTGGAATGAAAACTCTGGAAAGTGAAACAGAAAAAAAATCAAGATAGAAAAAATATTGTAGTCCAGGAAAAGTAGGGACAAGGAAAAGAGAGTTTATGAATACCTGATGTTGCCTTTTCTAAATTGATGCCTTCTGGGGAACACGAAGAAAAGCATAGGTAAGAAAAACCGGTATCATCAATGTAGCAGAAAGATGACTGACAGAAGGGAAAGATGAGGTTCAGCCATGTGTGATTAAGTGTGTTCCCTGTTTTATTATTTTCATAGTATTTTGGTCTGCACTTCTTTCAGTCTTTGCTGATTGACTTTTTAATCACCTCATGGTGAATTCAGAGGAAATAACCAGCAACAGCCACGGCATTTGGACAATTAACAGTGAATAACAGCTTGTACTTCATGCAAGCTTCCCGTGTTGCTTCAAAACCCTCCTAATGCTTTTCTTTTGCCTGTCTGGTGGTGTCCCCACTCATGTCTGACTGTTGCTTCTCAGCTGCTCCTTCAGCTTCAGATCCCTACATGTTTCAGTGTCCTGTTTTGCTCAGAAAAGCTCATTACGATGAATACCAATTTCATGCAGCCAATTCAAAACACTTCTGAGCAAACTACCTAAAAATCCTCGTGTAAACATTATATAAGTTATTAATTAATAGATCCCTAAGGCCCATATCCTCCCTTTGCATGTGAAAAAAAAATAGCACAGCGTGTGTCCGGAAGGTGGGGGGAGTACAGAGGGGGAGGTTCATCTCAGAAGATCTGCAGCTTATAAGCCATTTCCAAGCCATCACGTGGGCCTTTGGCAGAAAGGCCTGCATCCTACTGTGATGGCTGAGGGAGCTGCCAACAGCTCTCACAGAAGAGGTCTTAGAAACAACAGGGCTCCTGCCTGCAGATCTTTGCCTGTATTTGTCTGAAGTATCTACTAAGCAGTGGTTTATCACAGCTGGTTTACAGAGTGTTTTCAGATTCTCTTCACAGTAGTGGAGTTTCTGACACGTTTCAAAAAGTGCAACTCCTTGGAAGTAGTATAATACCCTGGACCAGGTCTCTCTGCAGCTTCTGAGAATGTATTTTTGGACCGACTTGTATTCAGAACGCAAGTCCCTTCCTATACTCTGCACAGACTTCAGGTCTGCCTTTATCCCCTCTTTCTTTAGTGTCATTTCAGTTGTGAACAGGCCCGCAAAAAACTGCAAGGTTACCTAACACAAAGGAAAAGAGGCCAATTACAAGTGACCTGGAGGGAGCAAAGTACATGTGCAACTGAAGGGTTATGGTGGAATGGTTGGCGGGAGTCAAGGGTAATTTGGTACTGAAACTCTAAAGGCTTCTATCAAAGGGAAAACATTATACATAGTGGAATTTAACCAAACAGACACACCTAGCTCATTAGAGTGTGCACATATTTATTTTATGTTATTATTCAATTGCAGGAGAGATGAAGCTGAGATTGGAAGGTTTGCAGGGCATGGATCTGGTTCAGAAGTCTTTCAGATAGGACCTACAGCTTAAAATGTATCTGTAAAAGAAAGCCTTTAAGTTTTACATCATTATATCCACTCTGTACCCTAAAAGTTGGAATGAAAAAAAAAAAGAAAAAAAAAGAAATGGTAGCTCTAAGCACAAAATTTTTTAAATACATTGCTCCATCTACCAAGGCACATTTCAAAGTATTATTAGTGAAAATAGATGTAGATATAAGCCAAATGTGACCAGCCAGCGATTACTGAATTCTCAGTCTCATTTAGAGCATTAAGATTTTTAACTTAAAAATTTTCAGCAATTAATGTATGTTCATAGTTCTGTTCAGAAACATATATGGCATGCTATTGTCACATTTTTTGTAGTTCTTTCTGATAGGAAAAATAATCAAAATGCTATTTAGCTTTTGAAAGCCAGTAGGTTACCTGATCAGTAACAAAATTACAATGAGCCATAATCGTCACATTACTTTCCCACATTTGCAAAGCAATCTCGGGGAGTCAGGCCATCTCAGCAGTGACTCTACATGACAGCATTTGGTGCCAGGTTTCTTCGTGGGCTGTTTTCTCAGAGCCACAGAGAGGGAGATGTTGTGGAAGCTTTGGTCCCTTTGCTCAGCACTTTCAGCTTCTCATCAGGTATCTCAGAGTGTGGGCTCTGCACTCATAACTCCAAGGGAACCATGATAACTTTGAAGGTCTGGGTGAATGTGTGTTAATGTTATAAAAGACAGTTTTTCCCTCACTCCTGAGGGTCCTATTGGTTCTGCTGAATTCCACTTTGCAGTTGGGAAGATACTACTGGGATTCCTTGTCCCCTGGCATGACTATATGGATAAATGAATTAAACAGGGTTCAAGATTGAAGTCTGAATTGGAAGTATCTCTGGATGGCAGAAAGCCAAAGCAAAAAGCAAAAATGTGCCTCTGGATACTGCTGTGGATTTATCCAAACCTCAGCCTGGGATCTGCTTTCTCCCCCTGCAGTGTTCCCAACACAGGTCAAGCCACACCTTGCTCTTCCCTAAGCTGTGCTCTGCTGTCAGCCAGTCATGCTTCAACAGAGCATAAGGCAATGGCATGTCCAGTCATCTGTGTTGCCAACAGGGATGAAAAGACCACAATTTTATGCAGTTCCATACCTAAGCCCAGAGGAGCCTGAGCAACTTTTAGCTGGAAAAAATGGGGAACTTCCTAGACAAACACGTTTTCCTGAGGTAGATGTGGATCTGTTTTCTCACAATGTTTGTCAACTCCATGTGGGTGACTTCACAGGTATTAGATGCTCCTATGACTAGAAAAATACCATCTTGGTCTGCAGTGATCAAGCAATTTGCAAAGCAGCTTACTAGTCTTGATAGTCTAGACTTCCAGCATCCACCCGAACATAGAACTAATAGTTTGCTAGGTTTTCCAGCTTCCCCTGTGAAATCCGGCTGCAGTGAACACTCTCAGCATTCACTAAGCCATCCTTTCACAGGAAAACTGCTAAGGAGGAGAGCTGCTGCTGTAAGTAAAATGGCCATCAGCTATATGCAGAGCAACCAGTTTCATGGGAAAAAAAACACACACTGTGGCACCTTAGAAAAATGACAAATTATACAACTATGGGTTCACACACAAATTTATAGCATTCTGAGGTTTAATGGGCTGTTTGCACTGTATATTATTTCTGACTACATGGACATTTTGTTCATTAATTCCCTTTAACTGAATAGTACAACAATATTTAGCAGTATCATGATAATTTGAAAAGTTTCTATTGTATTGGCTAGCACTAACTATTGAGTCCTCAAATAATCAATAGAAAGACTTCCTAGCTCCCTTCCTTGACTTCCTAAGTCCTTGTAAGACAAATTCCGTTTTTGTGCATTCTTTTGCTTCCAGGTAGTTGTTTCAGAATAATGATAGTCAAAGGGAGTAGCAGAAAGAGTATTCAGTGAAGAACATTAGTAAAAGTGCAAACTGAACAAGCACCACACAGCTCAGATTCTCAGCATGGTTTCACTGATAGATGATCATCGTAAATAGCTGTTCTGCCCCTTTGAACATACAGCTGTATAACAGATGCAAAAGAACATATCCCATTTTAAAGTCAATTTGTTCATATGCAGAGTACACCTTCTGAAAGGTGCAAGGCAGAGGAAGGTGCCCACAATGCAGAAGCTGTGACGTTATTTTACTGCATCTGTCTCTTTCTCTCTCTCTCTTCTACCAACCCACTTAGAACAGATATTCATAATGAGTCACTGAAAACTTATTTCAAGGACTGACAAACATGTACTGATTTCTGGTGTTTAATATTATTTTATTTTTTCTTTTTCTTCAACATAAAGATTACTGTATTCTTCTTTGGAAAAATGATAGTCGTTCCCTGGTTGGCAGGAAGATGAGATATTCAATGAACTGCTCTTTTGCAGTAAGACAATGTAGTACTATTTTCTTATGCTGGCCAGACAGAGTGATTTTCTTATGGACAGGGCACCTTTTAGGCTGACCCATCACACTTATAGACAGGACTTTTATACCTGCATTAAGCTAACCTACATTTTAATGCACAGGCTTCAGTGTGAAATTAATTTTTTTTGTAGTCTCTATTCACACAAGCCTTTTTCTATAACCCTTTTACACAATTTGATATAATTTGAAGTGACTAACAATGACTGATAATAGTAGGGGTAAAATGTACCCCTAAAGAAAGGAACTTTCATAGGTGAAGGTTAGGATCCTATATCCAGCTGTGTTGGCCAAATTGATATTAGTTTAATAACCTGTAAACTGCTAGAAAAATGTAATTGTCCTACATTACAAGGGTACTCTTTTAACTGCACAGTTTATTCAAATGTATAATCTAAATAATTGAGTACCTATGCATACAATAGAGCATTGCTTCATATGCAAACACCATTTAATGGACAGTTATATCCAAACAGATGGATAAAAAAGATGCCTGAATATAATTGGTTTGCTTTTGATTATTCCACAGATACAAATTTACTTAAACAATAAGTCTAGACAAGGTAGGATTTATTGCCAGACAAAATTCAGTTTGGTAAAGTGAAGCTGAGGGATTTATGAGGCTCTTAGTGGGACTGTATTTTAATCTACTTCTCACCTTGCTGTTTAATAAGGGTAATGTGAGAAAAAGAGCGGACTTATATCTTCTGACTCACAACTTACTTATTGTTTTTAAGGGGATACAAAAAATGCTATCAGTTTGTATCATAAAATTATGCCATGTAAGTGTGCATATGGATACAAACATCTACATGACTGAACTGTAGAAATTTAACAAACTGGCTAAGAGCAAAAAATAGTAACAGGACAACTATACAGTATAGCTGAGTATCAAAAGTTCTGGGTACCTAGAAGCTCGCTTGAAAGTCTCAGACTCTGTAATTTGTATTAGATGCAATTGTTGCGTTTCTTCAGGAACTGTTCACTTGCAGCAAAGCCTTTCTGAAGTCAACAGTGCTTTGTGTGAGCACATGGGAAAGTGTATGCCACCGGTAATATTCAACTGGTATCTGAATCTGGGCTTAGAAAGACCTCTGAACATCCATCTCTGAAGAGAGGGGCTGCATAAGGTCATGGACCAAGCTAAATTCTGTTTAAGCATATGTTACTGTTTCCTAGACAAAGCCTTAGGAGAAGCCTCAGACCAGTCAAGTAAGAAGCACTACATAAAGAGACGGCAGCAAAACTTCCACGCTACAGTATTTTGCTGTTTCAGAGTTATGCTGTGTATGAACATACCTATGGAATTACATACATACATATATGAGTATATGTATATGTATAACATATATGTATATTATAAATTTCTATCATACATACACTCAACATAGATACCTAACTGACAAGTAAAAATGAAAAGCTTTTGCTTAAGCCTAATCTTCTGAGACACTTAACTTCACTGGTGTCAGAAGAGGTTGACTTTTAATCCCAAACTGATTGGCTACCGTACTATCTAGAAGTCATCATGTGCCAGAATTTAGACTGCCTTCACTGGTGCCTAATTTACCCATTACTAATGTAATGTTTTAGTTCAAGGGAGAATGAGCAATTCAGACCACTTCTCATATAGGGCTATTACATTCTTGTTCCCTAAAGTGAAAGAAGGGAAGTAGTGCTGGTGCCTAATTTAGGCACCTATGCTATGTGATTTGAATATAGCCTTCAATCACTTACAAATAATTTGCATTTATTGCCATTGTGGTCAATTGTCCAGATGACGTTCTGTTAATAATTCCTCTTGTATCTCCTATTGCTTATAATGAAATGAAGACAATTAATAGCCTGTCTCAGTAAATCCATTTTTGACATTTTGTCTTTCTCTTTTTTCCCTTTTATCCTCTTTCTTTTAAATTCAGAAAAGCTGTAGGTTTTTTTAAATAAACTCTTTTCAGTAAATCAAAATAAGGTATTGCCACTGAGTGCTGCCAACTTTGTAATAAGATTTAGTAGCTTTCCAGAGAGCTACTTGCAGTTCTAATAATAATTTTCTTTAAGTGTTCTGCTTTGGAAAATGTCGTCTTTTTTACTGAAGTTGCCATATGTACATATGGACTTTTTTTCTGAAAATATTCCTGGGATTTTATTACCATTAATCTTTTCTGAGGGTGTATATAATTTATCTCACAAGCCATCAAAATTCCCAGAGGGTAAATTACTCTAGAGGTCTCTGTGCCCTCATACTGTATCAAATTGACCTGCTTCTTGTTTGCCATTTTTGTGTACTACATTGCTTATTTAACAAGAAACAGAATGATTGTGATTCTGAGAAGGTCCTTTGATAGTAGTTTTGACACTCTGCCTGAATAATGACCCTCATTATGGAGCCCATGACAGGCTCTGAAAGTACTGATTTATGAATACATCACAGGTTCAGCATTAGAGCTCCCCCTACTCACTCCTGATATAGGACTAGATATAGATATAGCCTTTTGAAATACAGTGAAGATGAGATAATTGCATGATTATGACCATTCAGATAACCTCTTTTTCTGATTTAACAAAGCACTGTCAGTTAATGTTGATTGTCTCCCAAGTTATTAGAAGCCTTTGACAAAATGTTTGTTAGGAAGATCTATTTCATGTAGTGTTGCCAGCCATGTCTTAAAGGACAGTAAGGCAGAAGTTACACATAGTCTTTTTTGCTAGAAATGCTTTTCTGTAGCAAACACTCATTAACAGTTGATATGATAATAGACTGTTAGAAGCAAGCTTAGCTAAGAGCTAGAAGTCTGTGTCCTTGCTAAAACAAATTACAAGACACTTTGTAAACACATTTTTGTGAGGATTCTTGTTGATTTATTGTTTCCTCCATATCAGTTATTTAAATAAATGTAGCTAATTTAGTTCGTTTGCTTCACTGTATAATTTTGTTCTTTGTGTGATGGGGTTATATGTAAAAGCCTGAAGGAATCACATCCCCATTAATCTTTTTACAAGTGCAATAAATAAATAAAGAGACATGGTTTAATTTTGCTAGTTAGGAGATTTTAAAAAGCAGTGGTAGCAAACTGATTTCTTTCTGTTCTCACTGTTCTCCATGTTCTTCTCTTGAAGACACAGTAAATATTCTTACTTAGTGAGGTAATAGTTCTCGGTAGGAAACTATGTATATGGACAACTAAATCTATCCATGAAGGCATGCATTTGAATCCTCATCTAGAAGAGTTTTTTTCCCCCAAACGCTCATTCTAGAATGTGTTTATTCCCACCCACTCCAAAATGCAGTAGGGTTTCCTGGTGGGACATGAAGGCTGCTGCGGTGCTGAGGGCTTCAGCACTTGCACAGAACATCAGTGTGGCAGTGGAAGGAGCTTCTCTGAGGCTGAGAAGGTCTTTGCCACCTCAGAGTTAGGTATCAACAATCCAGGCAGAGTCAGAGAGAGGCCCACTTGAGGATGTGTCTGGGAAGAAAACGGTGCAGCATGGATGTGTGATGTGCCATGCAGCAGTTATTGCTTGGTGAAGGCAGGTGTCTTGTCCTCTGTAGCCTCAAACCCTAACTCAGGTCCCTTTTACATAAGTAACACCTGCTCATTTGCATATAGGGATGCTAAACCACAACTTCAGGACAGGAAGTGATTAATTTGAGTGTGTTGAATAGAAAATGCAGGCTCCACTAAGACAGCTGCACTGTCATTTTGAGTTAACCATAAAGATTCAGTGGTTCTTAATGATGTTTGATGAGTACAAAAACAGATGCAGATACATGGGCTGAACTGGAAATAGATGAGGTTACCTGAACTTAAACTGCCTTGAGCTTTGTGTTTTGTAAAAGTGCCAAAAATTGGTTGGATCTGAGAATACATTCTGTTCATCAGAATACACAACAATGTGAGGACAGCTTATGTTATGAAACTGGTTTCATCTGCAGTGTCATTGCCATCTGTATGTGGACTACCTGGTAAGTCTGTAGTAATCTCCTACTGGGTTTTATTCTTTGTTCATTCTGTCCTTTCTACTCATAAAAAAATCTGGAAAAGGATATTTGCTTGGGAGGTGTTTTTTTATGATTAATTGCTAATTAAATAAAATTCAATTATGATGGTAATCCATATCATTTATGAAGTTTCAACGTGATTTTGAAAATTGTAATCAAGGTGATTGAGCTTTTTCATTGTTGACTGCCCATTTTAAGGCCATCAAAATCATAATTTTTTTGGAAACTCTATTTTAAAGCAGTGGCTTAATACATTGTTTATTGGTTGGTGTGGTTCAGTAAGTCTAGTGATTAAAAATAACAAAATTTGTTTTTGTGTGCTGTATAAAGTAAGTCTGTGAAGATCTTTTTTTGAAAACTTTGAATAACCCTTTCAAAGATAGCAAAGATAATTATTGACTTTGTTGCTTCCCTGCTTGGTAAAGCTCATACCAGAGTATTGTAGTTTTATAAAAGTATTTCAGAGCATAACAAAACCTTCTAGACTTTAATAACTATACATGACTGATCTGTCCTCTCTGGCAAGGTTAACTGTTTCTCCCAAGGAGTTAAGTGGCATATAAACTATTGTTCACACCATTTGTGCTAACAGCCTAGCATGACCTCAAATACTGTAGTGGTCATACAAGGTATCCTGTACAATACATTTATCAACAAAGGTAAAAGGACCACAGGGGCAGTGCTGACTTTAAGTGTATTAAGGATCTATAAGGATAAATGCCTAACCTCACTCTACAGCAAAAAGTAATTACTGAACCATTGTTTCTATAGTGTTAATATTTTTTCATGGTTCTTTGGAAATATAAGCTATTTAGTTCTTAGGTTGACATCTGTACTGCATTATATTTTATACAATGCATCTAGACTAAAGGGTAGAGCAATCATATAACTGTGAGATCATTTTACTTTTACAAGAAATGGTCAACAGAAATAAAACATAGAAAAGGGAACAGATTGATTTCAGTCGTTATTTTTTAATAGATTTAAATGATCTAACTAACAATAGCCTGAGCAGCAGAATTTTAGGACTTTATTTTAAAATTGTATGCCCCATTTACAATGTGTTTAATCTTGTATACTTATTCAGACATAATTTTTTTTTGCATCCATTAGCTCTTGGATGCAACTGACTCTCAGTCCTTAGACTCCCACCCACTTCATAAATGAGTGCCCTACCTGAAAGGAAGGTAAGATCTGCTCAAGTAAAGAATGACCACCTTTGTGCTTTTTAAGATAAATGAATTCAGGACATAAGGAAACAAATTGTCAGAATTCTCCATTTGGAAATAGTGTTCCAGAAGCCTGCTTAAGGATAGTTCTGATATAGGCATTTATGATTTGCAGGGTATTTGAAAGCAGTAATTATTCTTAGTCTTGAGTAAGGAATAATTATCAGAACAATCACTGTCACATGGCAGAGATATTTACAAAGGTCATAATCCCACACTCCTTACTTCAGGAAAATGTTCACTGAAGCGGATTAAAAAATTATAATAAAAATTAAAAGGGGAACCTGGCTAATAGGAGCTAGAGTCAAATTACTCTATCCTCTTTTAAGTCTGTGGGAAATCAAAGTAACTATTAATAGCTAAGGACTATGGTCAAGATTTTTCGCTATCCTCTTTCCAGGAGGGGCTAATACCACATGCTTCAGAGGGAGGTTCGAGCAGCCCTTAACAGACAATTATGACACGACTTCCCAGAGGGAAGTTTTGGTCTCAACAGCAGTTGGGTTTTGTACTCAGAGTCATACATGGCGTTGGCTGTTCTTTGCAATGTTCTATCCATTGTAATGCTGCTGCGGAGTGTTTTGTTGTTCACCTAAATGGTCAGAATCCTGCACATCTCTAAAAAGACTTCATGACACTAAATCCTATGGGTTTTTGGTGTGGTTTTTTTGTAAAATGGGCATTTTATTTATCGTTTTTAAATATATAGCTTGTTAATTTCAGAGGGTTCCCCTTTTATTACTGTTATGTCATAGGTAAACGGAGTTGCTGGTTTTTTCCTTGCGTGTATACATATGTATATATATACACACACACACACACACACACACATATATATATATATATATATATGCAACATTTCTCCTGTGTATCTATCTTCCTCCTTAGCTGGGTAACCCAGGTCTTTTCACTCTTTCTGCACACAGAATCTGCTCTTCTCTCGGGACTCTGCATCACGTGTCAGCTGGCTCCTCCTGGGAATGGTTATAGTGGGAAATATAAACTCCCCCCAGCAAGAAACAAAATAATATTGCTACATATTTCTGGTTGTTTTTTCATGCCAATAAAAACATCTTGCTTTTTACCACATGTATATCATAGCCTTGACATCTGCCCTCAAGGTGAAGTGTCCTCTTGCTGCACTTCTGAGTATATCAAACATTTCAAATTATTACCAGTTTCTCTCACTTAAGCAGGAACCTTCCTTTATATGTTTTCTATCTAACTGACAATAATGCAGACTTATGAGGGCCAGATTTTTAGCCATTTCTGTGTCCACCACCTTGGAGGCACAACATAGCTCATTTGGACATCAAACATCTGGACTGCAGCAGTTATCGTTTGCTCTGTTCTTTATGCCAGTATGGCCATGTGCCATTATGAGAAGGACATGAATTTAAACTGTCAGGAGATAGACCTATGCTGAGTTTGTGTTATTTTCCCATAGTGAACCTGGCATTTGTTTCTTTTTTCTTTTTTATTCTTTTCTTTTTTTTTTCCCAGTGATTGCTTCCTTTCTAAGAGCTCATGAGAAGTGTTTGCAGATCAGAAATATATTCTCCATTACACAGTGGAAAAAATCTTGTCCAGTGTTACGATTTCTGTAGTTCAAGGCAGATTGTGATTTCGCTTAGATGAGAAGGACCCTCTTACACAGTGGAGTTACTCATCTATATGAAATGTTTTTTTGACCAGCAGCCTACAAAACTCCATTAGACTGCAACATGCAAGGCAAAAGTAAAATCACACTTTACAATGGAGGTTACTATTATCCAATATCCTTCTTAATTTGGAAGAAAAACAGACTATAAAAATACTCATATGTGGATGATCAAAAGCCATCTACATTATTAATTATCAAAAGATACTGCTAGGATGATGAATATAGTTTAAAAAAACTAAAGAGAAGATCTTTATGAATTACAGTCTAGTCTTTCTCTCGGGACTACATTGTTAGGCTTTCTTTTAGGCATATCATAAGCTATTCCCTATTCTTCTACAAATCCAAAAGCAATTGAAATTGGACCCTGCTTTCAATGGCACTATATGATCACCACTTCAATTGCGCATGTAAGGTCCTGCCTTTCTTTTGTCTGTCCTCACATTTGAGCTAGTGCTTGCTGCCACACAGAAGGTTTGTTTGCTACCCATATGCCAAATCCTATGAATATATTTGCTAAGCATCATAGTTAGTTTCTCAGTATTTCTCTTATTCGGCCTCTTCCATGGCCTTTTGGTTGCCTCTGGTGTTAACTTTGCTGTTGGCAGTGAAATTGCCTCTAGGGCTGCTGTAGGGTCAGACAGTTTATGGTCTGTTTTTTCTTCATACCTGCCATTGATGGAGAGCTGTTCTTACCTTAGAGAGAGGTGTGATTAAAAAGCCAGGTACTGAACCTTCTAAATTTTCCCAATATGCCTCTGGAACCCCCATAACCATGTGTTGAAGAAATCCCACAGCATCCATTAAATAGGTGGGGAATTCTTTTAAGAATTTTCTTTTCCTGCACTAAACAACACACATATCTTCAAAAGATTCTTTAGGAACAGATTACACAATACTGGTTTTATTCTCTACATAACTTTTCCCCATGTACACATTATTGTTATTGACAGCAATTCTAAAACCCTTTAAAAAAAGAAATTAAATAGTGAATCAATAAAGATTAGCTATTTACTGTAGATTATTACTTTATCATTCCCATAATTACAATAATGGTTGCTGATGGAAATTCTATTTATGTGAATCATTTTATACTTGTTATTTATTATTATTAATGTTACCATTATTATCTTCTTACCCTTCAGTTCACAAGATGTATCTTCTCAGTGAATTTTAATTTCAATATCTTGCTATTATACTGTACATAATCCTATCAAAGACTGTCCTTCATGCAACATTTTCAGTGATATATTATCACAGAGACCATTAATGAATGAGCTTCATATCTTACTAATACTGTTTTAGATACTATTTTTATTAATTTTCTAAGCTGTAATTCTTCATACAGTACCTAAGTCTGTCTTCTATTAAAGTTGTGGTTTTGATTTTAACATCAGGATTTCAAAGGGAGGCATTAACTTTGCCTTTAAAAATACATTTCAGTTCATAGATTCTAAACAATGATATTATAATGTCTGTGCTTTGTTCTTTCAGATTTTTTTATAAATTCATTTTCATATTTTTCCCTAGTTTTTGTAAGCAGTTTCCTGTTAATAAACAAAATTAATTTTTTAAAAATGTTGTTTCTTATGGTATGCCATAAGGATGGAAAAAACATAGAATCAAAGCAATTGCAGTTTTTCTTTCTAGATATGAATTATTGTAATGAAAGAAAGATAAATATTTATCAGCTTCTAAGCATATATTACAAGTGAAAACAATAACTTCACACTACATACTGTAAGTTTCTATTAACTAATTTTTCAGATAAATGCCAAATTTATTTATAAGGGAATGCTATTATGACCAATTTGCTCATTTTGCTGGTTTTTTTTTTATTCTTATGGTTTGCTGTTCAGATTACTGGGAGAAATGCCATTACATATCCCGTGTACAGTATACAGCTCTTCAAATATTTTAAATATGATGTCTTCAGTGCACTGCACTCTCAAAGTTGAAAAATGACACTGGTTTAGAATCTCAGTTTAAGGGCAAAACATCCTTATTGGAATTTTGACTCATGCTGTTGTTTAATCTTTTTTACTTATATTAAGCATTGTGATGGCATAGAATTAGTGGCCAATATTAAAAGATCTTTAAAGCTGCAGTATGTATAGAAAATGTAAATAAGTCTTACAGACTTTCTGAGGATTATTAAATATACATGTACTCTGCAGTTCAGATTAATAGCTGAGGAATGATGCATTGTTATGGTAATATAAACCTATGATACATTTAGCATATAAGGTGCCATCATACATAAACAAAACATAGCCCTGTGACTGCTTTGTAAATATATACATCATTCATCTTTGTAATGAGCATATTACATTTACCTAATTTTTAAGTGAAGCACACTACTTCCATAAAATACAAAACCTATGCCCAAATACTGAGTTGCTTGTGTGGCATTCTATACATAATTGTATAAAAGTTTATTTGCATTGAAATGTACAAAAATTAAAAATTTAGACATATACACAATTAAAATTATTTTGTACAACTTATCTTGCCTAAGCTTTCTTAACTCCCATGAAAAGGATCTGAATACAGACAAATATGAACAATTCTTTGCCTGTTATAGCAATCTCATAGTTATGTGAGATTCATTTTTTTAACATTTGACTTTTTCCAAGGGGCACTTCTACAACCTCACAGGTTTAAATGTTTCTATTGATTTTTATGTCTGGATTTATTGTGCACATATAAGCGTCAGAGTAGAGCAGCTCATCTGATATTTTAGGCAAAGCAACGTGATTTACAAAAGCCAAAGGATTTTACTTTATCTAACATATAAAAGGGAAGGTGTACACTGATGGCGCAGTTCATCAGGGTACTAAAGCACATGTTTAAATGTAAGCATAAACAGAAATGTATTTAAGGCACATCAAGTGCTTGAGTCCTGGATGAACCAAGGCTTTGATTTAGCTTGCATTATTTTGGAATCCATTTTTCAAATACTTAGTTTTCAGTATTTACCATATGGCTAGGCATTTCTAATGGATTTTTTCTCCTCACGGTATATGTAGCTCCATTCTTTGTGCCTTAGTATGACCGATTTA
Source organism: Mesitornis unicolor (assembly GCF_000695765.1). Classification (NCBI taxonomy): domain Eukaryota; kingdom Metazoa; phylum Chordata; class Aves; order Mesitornithiformes; family Mesitornithidae; genus Mesitornis; species Mesitornis unicolor. Next base: position 17,645 of record NW_010187212.1, on the reverse strand, counting down.
TCTGAGGCTTGTAATGTTGACGAGATAGTGACATTGCATCTTCATTAAGATAGTGACTTGGCAAAGCATTGAAATCTGTGTTTTACTTCAGGAAACTGTAGAAAATCAACTCTATAGAAGTTAACAGGGTTAAACATTCTTAAAATTAAGCATATGCTTACATGTTTTGCTGGAGTGGGGCCAAGGGTACCAGTTCAGCAAAACATTTAAGTGCATGCTTGCATGCCTTTGATGTTAATGGGATTTAAGCTTGAAGATTTACATATATGCTATAGCAATTTGCTGAATAAAGATACAGTGATGACTTGAGGCCTCAGACTGAAACATCAGATGTAGACCCATCTCCTAATGATTTTCAGCAGATGTAGGGGAATCCAAGTCCCTAGAGATGTTTGGAAACTTAACATTTTCTTTCTCTGTTGGTGAGTAAGCAATCACTGTGGTTGTGGGTTGAGAAACACAAGACTGCCTGGCCCAATGGAAAGAAGCCTGAATATGTCTCCTAGAGAGCAGGAGATGGTAGCTATCGTGGCTGGGCTGTGGCTCTGGCTCTGTGGCAGCTGGCGGGAGGATGCTGGCTCCATTACCCAGAGTGAGACCTGGGGGGCTATGCTCCCTGTACAGACAGGCAGTATCACTCTAGATCCAATACACTGTCCCCGTCTCTGCTGTCTCAAAGCTGGGTTGCTAAGCTAATCATGTGGTTTTCCTCTCTGGTCATTGGGGATTCGTCCCGTCCTAAAACAGTTTTCAAAATGAGTGGAATTGATCTCTCTCTGGAGGTACCTACTTCCCTCGATGGACTGCAAAGAGAACCTAAATTAGACACGTGCATTTTAGACAGCTAAATTCAGTTGACGTAAATTGTACCCTCAGTAACTAACCTTATCTGTGGATTTCAATTTGAGTGCTATATCTTCTTTATTTTTTTCTTTGAGATATCATTAAAATTACATTTGAGTGTCTACAAGGAGCTTCATAACAAACATTACAGAGATTATCATATACTCTGAATATATAGTGCTCGTACACTCTGAATATGCAGTAGTTACAGTATCTGAAACATGTTTCTGTTGGGGTCCCACATGAACAATTACCCTGAATAATATTTACTAAATATGTCATTTTTCAGCAAAAGACTTTTTTCTTTTTTCTTTTTTTTTTTTGTATGAATCTTGGAGTGTTGTTCTGAGAAAAAAAGACAGCTTTCTTTTCTGTATTTATGCAGTAAAATTATATCTGTCAGAAATGGAAATACCATAATTATGTCTTCTTATAAGTTATTCATTGCTTTATGGATCTAAAGCCTTCCAAGAAATGTCACAAGTCTATAGAAAATTCTTGAATGCAGTATTTTGCAACTTGATTTCTGATGTAGTTGACAGATTCAGAGAAACATTTTTGGTTAGCAAATATGTAGGTGGTATCTGTTCCCCCTTCCTTGGGTGGTGGTGGGCTTTTCTGAGAGTGAGAAAGAGATTTAAATTGCAACAGCGGCTGAACGGTTACTATAGATTGGGTGAAGCTTTGGCCCACTTTAACAGTCTGCAATATGAACACCCAGCATAGCAGTGTATTAGGAGTTGGACTCACTGATCCTTATGTGTCCCTTCCAACATGAGATATTCTATGATTAGTAATACTACTAATATTAGTATTAGTATTGCCTTTGGCTATATCTTTACTTTATCTGACCTCAGGGTACTCCCAAGTTCCTCCCAAACATTCACATCTCTCTTAACATGCATTAGTTTTTCTTTTCACTGCCCTTCTTTCAACCATTATTTCTTGCATAATCATTGGTGGGGGGAATTAATATTTTAGCATTAAACCATTGCTGAGCTGCTTCCTGTCATCTCTTTAATTCATAGTGCAGGAGTTTGTTTTGATCTGATTGTGTATGTTTCGCAATTTCCATATTAGACTTTATTTAGTGTTAAACTCTGTCTTCCATGAGGAAAACAGTGGAAGTAGCAGATCCCTTCCCATGACACTAAGCCAAAAAGGAGTATTATCATTCATAAGTGTGTTAGCCTAAAGTCAAAATTATTTTTGGAGATACTCTGCTTTCAATATAATTTACAATTTAGACATAGACTTTACTGAGCCTAAGCAGCTGGCTGAAAAATGTATACCCCTTAGGAAAGACACACACACACGCATGTACTCTATACAGCCAGTGTTCAGTTTGCAGAGCACAGTGATAGAGCAGCTGAGGAAACACCATAGCTCCTATTCAAACCCTGGCCTGAGAAGCCATAGAGTTACTCAGTGCATGATAAGGCAAAGGGTAGAGCCATTAATAAAATCAAGCTCACAAGATAACTTGGCATCATGGAAAAGTAATGGTGTTACGGAGCAGAGGTTTCTCAGGCTCAAAGACTCTGCAGCTTCTGTTTTGCTGTTTGCTGCCTGAACACTAAAGGACCCAATATCCCTTTACAGCTTGATCCTGCTCATATTGAAGGCAACAAAACCCCTGTTGCCCTAAGCAGGACTGGATCTTTACAACCAATACCTTTCATGTGTCTGAGAGAACAGTGTCCTCCATGTCAGTTCTGTTCAACTCCAATAACTTCGGATCTTTGGCTTCGCATTTGGTGCTGCATGAAATTTAATAGTGCCGGGTGTTTCAGCAGTGCTTTGCTGATGTGGTCTTCCCTTGAAATTAATGTCTTTATAATCACACACATTTACAGATTAAAGAGGCATTTGATGAAGTACAATGGATTAAGTTCACTTCTGGCTTTAATGTTGTATTCTTACCTTAAGTACAAATATTTTATGTTGTCTTTCTTTATGTTGGTGTTTTTTAATGTGCCCGTAAAATGATTTGTTCTATGAGTTGCAAACTCATATTTGTTTTCAGCTAACTCTACATGTATATCCCTCAGGAGCAGAATTACAGTCATGGAAGCTGATGCAGTGAATTTGGTGGTTTATAAGTAGGAAATACTTAGATTTGGGGGCATGTGCAGCCTTTCATGTACAAAGTTCTCATTTTAATGTACCTCGGGCTACTGGCTTTACGATTTACAGTTAATTAGGATTCTGATTTGGATTGAAAATTCCAATACCTATATGCTTTTATACATGCATTTCAGATCGTGCTGGCTGAAGCAAATAACTGTGACTGTAGTCAATAAATGAATATATACCACAGGGAGCAGCCCTTCCCCCCGCCCTCCTCTGACAACCTGTAAGAAAATCCTACTGTGTTCTCAGTTCACAGTAATGTCATTCTGACATCACTTTGTGATAGCTAGAAGATATCCTTGCCTATCATTTAACGGAATCTGAATACCATTTCCTTACTTTTAACAAAGTCTCAAAATCCCTAATGTATCCCGTGTTTGCTCTGCCTGTAATTCATGCTCAAATTGAACTCTTTAGATAACTGAGTTCTAATCTGCACATGTATATGCAACTTTTATTAGCATCAGTCAGAACTGAGTAAGTGTGTGGAAGAGGAAGTGAGGTAACTTCCAAAATACTAATACTGGAAAGAAACTAATAAACCATACAAGTTAGGAATCTAGCATTAGAACTATTCAGTATTTTTCTTAAATATTGGGTTTTATAATAATATTAGTATGTATTTAAAAAAAAACAACTTAATTTCATGTGATTTAACTATAGCTTTTTATTTCCCTTTATTGACTTGACCACCACAAAAATCTTTTGTACAGCTTCTTCTCTATTAGTTTTGTAATATTTATTTGCTAAAGAATCAATATCTTTCCAGTATGTAATCTATGTGGCAAAAAAATCTCAATTAGCTTCAAATATTAATCAGAACTTCTCAGTAGAGTAGGTAAATTTAATTTTGAAGCTGGTCATCAAGATGTCCAGAACTTGGTTTAGGTTGAGATCATGCAGTATGAACATGGTGCAGTAGGGACGGAGCTAAGATGCAAAGCCAAATCCTGGATTGCTCCTTATGCTGCTCATATGGCTGCAGAAGGAATGAGAAAGGCAGGAAAAGGAACGGCTGCTGCTGGGAGAGATGACTCGATGTGAGTACTTGTCACCTCTCAGATCCCTTTCCCCATGGAGGTGACAGCTGGAGAGGCTTCACAGTCGAGCAAAGCAGACAACAGAGCTTTAGTCATTTCTGTAGTAAAAGCACCTTGCTGCCATAAGTAGCGGCATCCTTGCTTATTCTTAGTACCAGACCTTCAAAAAACTCTTGATGACAGTCAGAATTTACAATGGCAGAGAATTTACACTGGCATAGATACACATAAAGTATATAAACAGCTGAATCAGAGTCATCTCCTACCTAGACGCTATCTTGATATATTAATAAATGAGTACTTTTGTGGAAGCCAAGTGAGCTGTATCTTCTGTCATGTCTGACTATGGCTAGAAGTGTGTTGAGACAAGAGTGAGAAAGAGAAGCAAAAGGAAACAAAATATATTGAGCAAGTTTAAGTTCCTTTTGAAAGTCAATTTAGTTTGAATAAAAGGTACTTTTAAAATAATCTGTTCTGTAATGGTAGAGGAAAAACTACAATAAAATCTGAAGTAATAATGGTTAAAGACAGAGCTTGAACTTGGAAAGGAAAGAGAGCACAGCTAATGTTTAAAGTGCAAGTCTGCAGGCCAGGACTCTACCCCCATCTTTGCCACTGATGTATTGTGTGTTGGCAAGTACATAATTTACTCCATGTGAGGTAAGTATTATTCTATGCATTAAAAAAAAAACCCCTGTTGTAGCATATAGAAGTTGAGCACATTTCTAAAAGCTGTTTCTAAGTCAGATTGCCTCCATTTTTGACTGTACAACTTGAACTACCTGTTGTTCAATTTTCAGAGTTTTAGTGTTCCAGCAGTGCCTTCTGAAGATTAGCTCTTAACTTTAATGTGTCTCCATTTACTCAAAAACTGAATTGCAAAAGATGCTGTAGATCTACACTACCAAGCTATAGATTCTGAATCTCTTTCTTTGAGTAGTCCTTCCATTCTCCAAACAGGTTTAAAAGAAAAGATGAAAAGAAAAATAAAGGGGGGATATCAAAACAAGCCTCTGTTGTCTGGGTTTAACAAGCAGGCAAACAATTGTATGCAAAAATGGTCTGCCTGTTTTCCTACCAACGAGTGATCAATACAGGATTTACCATGGGCCAAATGGCTTTTGCAATGCCCTGTGTGCTCTCACTGTAAGAGGCAGTAACCGTCTCCCACTGTTTAAAACCCTGTACCTTCTAGTTTACGCATGTACGACACTGAGGGTAGAATTCACAGAGATGTGTAAAATAGGTCATATGAACTATGCTCTAAAAGTGCCCATTCCTTTCCATTAACTATAAAGAAATCCTGAGGTCACTTACTCAGATATGGACACGAGCCCTTCATATCTTTAAAATTAAATCAGGGAAACTCCGCCAAAAAGGACAGGGTCATTTATAGATTCAGAGCACTACATAACGCTGTATTCTTATCTAAGCCCACTAAGAATACCCTCAAAGGTCTCTCTTTCTTTTCTTTTTCCTTTTTTTACATCTCCACTGCAGTAGACTCTCCATCACCTGGAGCTTTTCCTCATATTGCAGGAAGATATGTTCACCAGCAGTCTGCTGGAGACTGCTCTCTAACCAGGGTGGCAGAACAAGTACTTCAGACACCTTGGTTCTTGCCCAGAGGATTAACTGAGATATATATGCAAGATGGTTTAAGACAATAGAGTGGGCTGTGAGTCAGAGTCGGCGTGGAGCAGACACCTACCTCCTCCTGTCACTGCTGGGAGGACGGGCAAAGTGCACAGCTCAGGGCAGAGATGATTCACACTGACACTGTTAATCCAGCAAAGATCAGTCCCTAGAGCCCTAAATCTTATCCACTGTGGTCACACACAGCCAGGTCTTGTAATTCCTCCCACAATTGTATCAGACTGAGAAATCCCTATGAATTTCTACCTCTGTGGCTTCTAGGATTCATGTCTCTGGTAATGAGAAGAGTTCTGTTCTCCAACCTAAATGTGTTGTTAACCAGTTCATACCTAATTTTTTCAGTAATACTGCTTAGATAAAGTTACCTAGGTACATTGTAGCATAGATATACACTAGTACTTGGTAGTCTTGTTTAAACTTGATTCTCAACTATTAATCCAAGTGAACTCTAATAAGCCTAATTTTGTGCTGATTTACACTGCATGAAGCACCCTTAGAAAACCATGGGGATGTAATTTTGGCCAAGTAACATGCATAAGGAAGGTCAAACTCTCTGGATTTGGTTCGCTATCTAAAACACAGTAAGCAGACATCCTTTTTTTTTCTCTGAAAAGCTTTCAGTTGTCCCTACTGGCAGACTTTAAAACGTCAACAGCCCTGCTGATATTGTCTCACACATCAAGCAAGTGATTATAATTATTTTGATACTATCAATAGGAGTAGTTTAACTAACTGGACGCTTTTGATGAATTACATCTGTTTGGAATATCAGGGCCTTACAGATGCAATATCAGCTCTAATACTGTAAGCACAATATTTTGGTGAAGTGTTGCTAAATTAAATATTAAAATTCTGTAAAAAAACCCCAAACAAAATGTGAATTTACAGCACAAATAATGAGTGCAATGTATACTCCTGCCTTTGGGAGAAACATGACAGCTTTAAAGGAAGTAGAGGATGCAACTGTCATATTTTATCTTTTTATTTTATAGAAACATATAGGAGTAATGTGTTTTAATCTATCATTTACAGGGATAAATTACCTGGGTGAAGCAACTGTTTGCTAGAGGTGACTAAATTTTTTTCACAAAAAACTTTTATTTTTTCCAAAATGTAGAGGTTTTGCCCAAGTAAATTTAATAAACAAGCCATACTTTTCCATTGTATTTGTAATAGGAAATTTACCAGAAATCTTTTAAAGATCAAATTGAGTTATGCATCAGACATCTAAAAGTCTTTGTGGATATGGGCAGAATAACAGTGGCAGAATCAGGCCTTTTGTTGGAATTAGAGTTTGCCAGTTTTACAGCCTTTGAATCTGCCATAATTTTATAGAGAGAAGCAGGCAGAGACGAGAACTGGTAAGTTCTTCATTTCTTGTATCTGTGAACAACACCTGGCCAATGGACCACACTACGCCAGATGTGCAAGAAATTCAGCTCCTTTTGAGATCTGGGCTTCAGCCTTTCAGAAGGCACTAGAATTTTACTACTTAGGCTTGGTTTATTCTAAGAGTACAGGACATGTGGGGTAGAAACCTCATTATCCACAGGAATTATTTGGAATACATTTGGTAATAATTTCTATCCCACAGTGACATACAGAATGAGGAGGAAGGATACCAGTATAAGCTGGTATGTTCCTCTGGGTCAAAACCCATTCTAATTACTTAGAAGCAGAACTGTACTACTGCTTCCTGCAACTACAAGGAAATGTGTTAAACTTCAGTTGCTTTCACATATTTTAAGTAAACAAACCACACAGGAGGCAGGAGAAGCAATACCAGATATGACTGAGTCTTTTCAGGTAGAAGTAAGGTCAGAACTGGTTAAAAGATGCTAATATACGAGGTGAAATTTTACAGATATCTTATGATGTGTATACACAGATATATGCATTGCCTGTAATTCAGAAATTATCTTGAGATGAATTATTTTATGAAATGCATTGCTTGAATATACAAGACCTTATTTGAAGCCCGTTACAGTCAATAGAAAGACTTGGCTTCTGTTCAAGCTTTTAAACTGGAGAAAAGCCTGTGGGAACTCTGAACAGCTGCAAATTCACATTGACCCACTGTCACATAATCACAGAGTTAACTGATAATGGCCTTTTCCATTAAACAATTTCTTTGAAGAAACAATGGCTTATTTTATTGTGAGCCTTTTTCCCTGTATATAATTATTGTTAACCAAGTGTTTCTTTTATACTAAGGTCTGTATGGAAAACAGCTTTTCATAAACTTCTATCCCTCATGCGTTTGAAAGTCCACTGAGTAGATGATGTTTGGAGTCTTTGATCAAAGAATTGAGCTCATCTCCTTTACACTGACAAAAACTAGTCAATTAATTTTGTGTCATGTCCTCAGCAGTCGCTGCTTACACCATATTTTTATATGGAGTACAGTGTTACCAATAACTTGTCACAGAAATATAAGTCTGCCTAAGAAAGCACACTTGTCATCAACTAAGAGCTAAACATCTTAGAGCAAAACCTGAGTGTGCCTAAAGCAACTATTAAAGCAACTAAATGAAAAGCCTTGTGTTAAAGTTTAAGTCTTCTTTAAGTTACAGTTGCACTGTTAACATCTTGATAAAAGGGAAGTATAATTGGAGAGCAATTCTGAAATCCTAAAAGGGTAAAAATACATGGCTTGTTTATCATGAAAGACGGCTTTTCGAACTACTAATCTTCCTGTCCTAGGAAGTGTCTTATTTTTTTTTCTGTGTTGGAAAGCTGCCTAACAAATGCATTTTCCAAGACAATGAAGGAAGAGGACCTCTATTCTTTCTTATCAATTTAATCTCTTTCATTCAGCTGACAATGTCCTCTTGTAGGCTAGGTCTCTTTCCACACAAATTACTAAGTGACAAGTTACTTTTGCTTTTTCCTTTGGGTTTGTTTTATTTTTTTCCCCACTGTAGAATCCTAAAGTGCAATTAAAAGGCTTGTTAGTACACCCAATACTTTTAATCACAAAAATACATAAAAGAGATGAAGTATTCAGTGCTTTATTATTGTAAAACTTGCATAGATTGTTATTACAATCATAATTATTCCTGGCATTTTATCATTCAATATTTTCACATTCCTCTTTAATTAAAGAAATACTTTGAGCAGAGTATAGAGAAACCTGTTGATTTTGCTGTAACAAATTCACTGAACTCCGATTAAGTCAGAAAGAATTTAAGATTTTGTCACTGAGCTGCATTAATTACAAATTATCTATCTCTTTCTGCCTCAGTTTCCCCTTTTGTAATGTACTTAACATTTTGTAAAACAGGTTTTATTAAACCACAATCTTTGATGCAGTAAAAAATTGTTGATATTAAAATACTGTCTAGATAAACCATCTTGGCAACAAGAAAAAATTACTGCCTAACTGCTGAAAATAGAGTGTGGATAAGAACTCTTCATTCTACCAGTTTAACAACCTTACCATCACTAGGCAATGTGAGAAAGAATGTGAAAAAAACCCAACCATTAGAAGCATCAAGCATCATCATCAGTATAAAAAGACATAAAATTAAAGTCCTATGACATAAGAATAATTTAATAACCTTCTTAAAACAAAACATTATACCCCCCCTTGCCCCAACCAGCTCCCCCCCAAAAAAATTCCTATTAAACAGAACGCAAAACTTCCCTTCTGTTGAAGTGTATGCTATTTTTTTTTACGTTAATCCAGAAATAACCTGGAGTGAAAAAAGGCATACCTCCCTCTAACTATATGTGCAAAGGCTCAGAACAGATGGCAATTTTGACATTTTTAGTTAGAAATCTTTCTCTGAAAATAGAAAGCACACTTTAATGCTTACAGAGTGCGTGATACATCAGGTTCCTGTGTTCATGGCTGTGTGTTAAGATGACATTTTGTCTGCCAGACAGTGTGTGATATCCCCACAGAGGCGCAAGTGTTGAGAACACACTGAGACTGTCCAGACACAGAAGCACTGATTTTCCTGCAGAGTTGTTCACCTCTGTTGTCATCAGTCTTGGCTGAGAACAGTGGCCTTTCATACCCGGAACTGCCTCTTGCTCTGTACCTTGGAAAATGGCTGAGGAGGGCAGGGTAGGCGTGGGCTCCTGCAGGTGTGTTGTGACGTGAACCATGCTGTCAGTTGTTATGAATTCAGCTCATCAAAGTTACTACCTACAGAAAAGGTCAACCGAACAAAAAGAGGCCAATGGCTTGCTTATGTCTTATGTAAATCTTCTTTTTTTTAGATTTAAGTAGGGTGTTGATAGTATACATAGAACTGTCTGGTAAGCAGTATGAAGTTCACCACAGCAAGCTTCATTGCCTGAGAACCAAGCAGAGAATAAAGAGAAATAATGACACCAAACAGTCACAGTCCCAGAAGGCAGAGTGGGACTTGAGCATGAGGGGAGAGCCCAGCCTGTATCTGTCATGGGTAATACCAGGCAGCGAAGAGTTGCTTCGTTTCCCTTCCCTGCCCTGTGGTAAAATCTTGCTTGCAGAATAGTCTTTCCCTTGGTGCAGAGATGAAAGAGCTTTGTCCTACACACACTGATTACACAAGGAAAAAGTTTTGGTTGAGATGAGAATAAAGAAAAAGTGAAATAGCATAGCATCTATTCAGTCTTCCAGGAAACTCATGAGGACAGGGTGAGTTATGATCAGCTTCAAGCAGAGCCTGGGATCTACATTTCACTGAATCCTGTTAGCTAACACCAGAAAGCACACAGGGTTCCTATTTACATAAATTAGCTAGCAGTTTGTTGTCAGAAAAGATGAGTAAGACTTTGTGGAGGCTTCCCAACTCATAACTCTGTTTTCATTTTCATCAAATCTTTTCAACAAGTTTTGGGGGAAAAAAAAGTTGAAGAAGAAAAAAGAGAAGTAATTTGCTCTCACTTGCCATTTGCTTGCATCAAAACTCTGGGGCATTGCCTGCCTTTTGATTCAGCTGTTCCCTTGGCTTGGGAATACACTTGAACAAATAGGAAATCTAATGAGAAACATGCTTCCTCATGGTATTTCCAATTGGAAATACCACAAGGAAAAAATGCTTTGTCACTTTATTCCCAAACAGAAATAATCTAAGAAAGTTTATTCCTCACAACATCCCCTGAATGCTTAAATAGGTGGACATACCTTGGAGGAGCCTTTTTGGTGGGCTTCACTGGTGTGGGAAGTGATTCAGCTGCCCTGGTAACTCACTTGCTCCTCAGGAGAAGTAGGTGGTACACCCTAGAAACAACCTGAATTCACCTATAAGTCAAAACACACAAAGTGAAATAAGCCTTATGACCCAAGATCTCAGGAGGTCTGCTTCAGAAAATTGTCATGATGCCAGCATAGAGCGCATTAGAGGCTGGAACTGAAGAGTCAGAGAGGCAGATTTCCTGCAGCCAGTGTGCCTAAAGCTATGAGTACTGTTGAAAATCAGGGTTGATTCTTTTCTCATACAAGTTTTATTCAGTGTAACTATTGATCCACTTGGTATAAGAGAAAAGCAACAGGCCCATAGTATCTTAAGGAAAGGAAGTTTGTCAAATACATACATTCAAGGTATGAACCAATATAAACCAGTAAGAAAAATCATATCAACCACATTCATTATTGGAATTAAATTGATGAAAACAGCTTGAGAGTCACTCTAGTTTGGAAAGCAGTCTGTTGGCAAACATGTTAGCTGTTGCTACTGTCCCATTGACTTTGACAAGAGGTTATTTTTGTTTTACTACTGATATTGGGGAACTGGTTTACTTTTGAAAATACTGAAGTATTAATTGGCTTTATTTATATCCTTTTACTTTTCTCTTGTCACTGCTTCAACAAAGAGTCCAAATAAAAAGCATCTGGTAGTTAATTTTTGGGCAGGTATTTGCACACCTTCTGGTGAGCAGATCCATTAAGTCTGTTTCCACTGTTATCTTAATGATTAAGTTTTGTTTGTTCCCAGCATTATTTTGAACCCCACCTTCCACTGCCTCCTAATTGGCCTGGGTCACAGTGGAAATTGAGGATATGAAGAGGAAGTTGCAGGTTTCTGTGCCTTGTTTTATTGGTCTTCGGAGAACTTAGGGCAGCTCCAAACCCACTCTACCTCTCTTCAATGCCACGGTGAAGAAATAATGAAGTTAGGCTCTATCTGACCTCCACTACATTGTCCTGGTAATGTATCCTTTCCATATGTCACAAGTTTTGTCCCGGTACCTGTAGCAAAATGGGATAATTGCCCTCTTTTCTAATTAATCAATTTATTGCATATTTAACTTTTGTAATGCTGTGATCCAAACCTATGTTTCCCAAACTCTTTACATGTAGTTTAATTACCACCCTCCAACTTCAGCCATTCTAAGGTGTCCTTGAACTCAGAAATTTCTGAAAATCACATGATGGCTTCTTGGACCCAACATTTAAAAACTAAACAATATCAAGTTACTGTGAAATCAAGGAAGCCCCAAATCTCTCAGTGAAATAATCAAAACGTCATCCTCATGTATTAAAAACATATAGAAAGAGTGCTCTGTAATACAAGTAGGTGACAAAAATCTTTATTTAAGCTTATTTATGGATCTAACAAATATTGCAGCACTGATTTTGATCCAGAAATATGGAATGATAAGCCAGGGAGGGAATTACCTCCACCATAAGAAATGTGTTCTTTGTCAAGTTTTCTGATAAATAATGAATTTAATTTTATAAAAATGATCAGAAATTAGAATTTGCCTATTTAATTTCCTTCCTTTGTGTGAATACACATACGAACTCCACAAAAATTTAACCTTCTCACCTTATATTCACAAAACTGGTTTCTGTCCCATTGCATTGGCTGTTTAAACACAGACAGAGAGGCAAAATGCTATAGGTGCTCTGGGTGGAAACTCTGCAGCCAGCAGTGTCTGCTCTGCTATAGCTGATCTGTATCATCAGACAACTTCAGAGGGGCTTTATAGTATGGGCGGTGGGCCAATGAAGGATTTTTGTTACCAAATTGCTTTGCTGCCATAAGGGTGCATTAGTAGTTCCTGCATCATCCTATATTTCATCACCACCCAGAAGTAACAGATAGAAGAGGGCATTTCAGGGTTGCTTCATGGCAGAGGACTTCAGCAGAACAGAAAAAGTAGTTAAATAAATGAAACCGGTATCTGCTCTGGCCAGTGCTTTTCAGTGTAAGGTTCCTGGGGATGCATGTCAGTTGAAGAACAGTCCTCTTGTAACATGCACTGCAAGTATCAATCAGGCTCTTCAAACAGTCTCAGCAGCCCCACCAGCAGGATGCCCAACTACTGAAGGATCTTCCAGAGCAAACAGAGGTTTTAAGCTACTCAGACTTCTTAGGTTTTGAAAAGCTTATTAGAAGAAGCTATATTAATGTTAAATTTTTACAATCTAGTATGTAACCATACACAAGTGCATTACAATAAACCTGTCCCCCTCCACACCCAGTTTCCTCACTGGAATGGAAATTATGGTGTTAACACTTAGGAGAGAGTGTTGCATCTGCATGCACCAAGAGGAAGAGTTCACATATTGGTTTGTAAGGCATATCAAATTTATTCTGTGAGGTAGATAAAGGTCTTTTAAAGGTCTTACTCCACTTATGGAATGAATTTCTTATCATGTATAAATTCTGTGTAAAACATTTCTTTTTCCAGGATGTGGTTTGTTTTCTGAGAGGGGAGAGAGAAGCTAAATATTTCCACTCCTGTATAACAGAAAAGCCTCCGATTTCAACAAGATCACGCCCTGAGTGGTTGGTTAGTATTGGAAACATAAAAAGGTACACTGTTCTGAAAGATCATTTCATTCCAGCAAAGCTTTTCTAAGCAGAAACTGAGTGAATAATTTTACAATAAAAGAATAAGCAAAGAATAACTGCAATTTTTAGTGGAAAGTAAGTGTAATTTTGGGAAGCAAACCTGAAGTAAATCTAGAAGTGTTATGAATCACATTTAAAAAAAAAAAACCACTCAGAAGCTGTTTTGTTCATAACCACATTTCCTTTCCCAAATATTTAAATATTTTGAATTATGTTTCATATAAGAAGCTTATGGAACACAGTAAAGGGCACATTTAATTTTTTCCAAGAAAAAGTGAAACAGATAATCTGATAAAACAGAATCTAACATCTTCCAAGGATAGCTTAGGGCATTAGGGTGATACAGTAATACAATCCCAAAATACCATGATGTCATGATGAGGGTTTCCATTGGCTTCAGTAGGCTTCTGGATGGGCCCATGATGGTTAATGAAGCTGTTGACTGGGGAGGTTATTTAGCTGGCAGACCTGCTGCACTATGCCACCAGCCCCCTTCCCAAAGCAAGCTGCATCCGCTCACTTTGGGAAGTTCTCCTATGTGTGACCCCCTCTATATGTGTCCACAAGGACAGGGCGTCTGGAGGGTGCTGAAGAAGCCATTCTCAGGTGGCTTGAGCATCCCCTCTATTCTGAAGAAGAGTTTAGACATAACAGAAGCAATGACTATAATGCAATTTGTCGATTGTGATGTGAAATGGAGGATGATTCTTACAGCTCCAGACCTGATTGTTTTTAAGTAATTGTAGGAAGGAGTTACACTTTTCACAACCATTAGGAGACAGTTTCTGCTTTTACTTTGCTTTGTGAGAGGAGTCATAGTTACTTTTTTCCTGCATGTTCAAGTCTTTTGAGTAGCTCTATATACCATTCCATATTTCCTCCTTTTAAAGCAGCAATACCACTGTTCCACACTATTAAAAATGCCACATTTTACCTCAGGCCAGCAAGTCAAACAATTCTTGCATATAGTTTTCAACATTTTAAAATTGCATTTGGATTATTTGGGAGATAAGGCCTTAGTTATTGTTATCACTATTATTTCTGTTACTTATTCATATTTATGATATTCTGTAGCAAAATATTCTGGTTCAGTCTTCCTGGTTGAAGAGATATGGCCACAAGTTGTTAGATCACTACTATATTTAGGAATGCATCTGGGTTTGTCATTGACACCAAGCTATTAGCAGATGGCTAAGCAGTTGGCCTTGGCAACCCGGGACTTTATAGCCTTCCAACTGGCCTACAACAACAGGATCTTTCTGGCATAAAAATTCCAGTCTTTAGGAAATTACAGTTAGTACACAGCACAGCAATAGACATTTCCATCAAAATGGGATGCTTTGTGTGGTGGCCTTGTCCTCTGATTATCATGCTGTTTATCCACTGACTACTGCATAAAGTTAGGATTTCATGCTTATCTGCTAAGCCTAATTTGAGAGCTGTAGATCCTGAAAGATATACTTCAGGATCTCAAACCACTTTCAAATACTGCTCTCTTCAGGTGTAAGTAAGTGCTCTGTTATGAAAATATAGGGGTTTTTGTTTAGGACAGAGCAATTTCTTTAGCTCTAATCAAGACCATTTCAGATATTTCCAGTCCAGGTGAAAGACACAGTTTTTCAACCTTCATTAATAGACCTACGATTAAATATGCCTCACTATGAGTTCTCCAGCATACCTAAAAATGCAGAAAAAACCTCTTATGGCAGTTCTTACAAGTGCTGCTTTAGGCATTATTGGACAGCTCAGACAAATCCAAAGAGAACTGGGCAATATTGGGCTGTCCACAGGGCTAGTTCAAACAACAGAAGCAGTGTGGCCACAATAATTTGTTCCTTCTGGGCTAATCAGCCCTGATGAGATATTGCTGTACAAGCCCGCAAGGAGTACTGCACTGATATGTCTCCTGGGTCCCCTCTGCAGCGGGTTGCCCAGAGCTGTGCTGGATTTCACTCCATTCCACTGTCTTGTGTGATGCCAACATACCCAGTGGTGTCTCTGCAGCCCATTAGTAAGTGCACTTACCTCAGTATGACTTCCCTCTTCTTACCATGTCCATTCAAGGTAAAAAGAGATCATAAACACACTTTATGTCAGCAAATTAGAATACAAAAAAACCCAAATGGCTAACTTATCTGTAGTAAACTGGCACACTCAAAATCCCATGAACATGGCAAATTGGTAACAATTGCATTTGATTTAGACATAAACTTTCCATTTCATGAAACATTCCACTGCTCCTCAATAATTTTCTGTTCTAGAGCAGACTGTATAGCAGGGAAAAGGGTGGTTATGAACAAAAATATTTTAATTTTCTAGGAAATAAAAATGTTAAAACTTGCATGGCTCATATGAAAATGTTTTAGTTCACTGTTTATCTTTTATACTTTTGTAGTTACAACAAAATAGAAGTGATGACAAGATGAAAAGTCAAAATCATTCAGAAAACCTTGAAATCAGTTGTGCATAGTTGAAATACGTTGTACATATTGTCGAAGCATCTGTGTGCTTCTTTGAAGCAATTCCTACATAAGAACTTTGCAGTTTTCCCTCAGGAAATCGACTCAAACAAAAAAATCTCATCTTGGTCTAGCAACAAATTCCCACTGCTTCTTTATCAAAACAAGTACATAACGTACGCTTGCATTGTGAGTGGTCTGCCCAGATTATAGACCCCCCTTCTGTGTAATTTTTACAAAATCTGTTTGCTAGACTGATTAAATTATTACATTTTCCTTTTTTTTTTTTCCTGTCAATTCTCACTTGGAACTGCAGTTCCTCACTGGAACTGCCAAACTAAGAGTTAAAGCTAACTTATGGCTTGCTTTGTTCTTGAGTCTTGCCTTTTCCCTCAGTTGTGAGTTTTTCCTGTCTTCGTGGTAAATTTAAAGTTGTGGTTATTTATTTTACCGTGTCTCAGGTTAGATTTATAAGAAAGGCCAGAATTTCCCATGAGTCCCTAGAAAACATATCCTTTTCTTGCTTAATTTCTTCTGCCCTTTTCTATTTTTTATCAGTACAACATTAGTCTGATTTCTGTAGTTATTGCTAGAATCTTGCTCTTGATTTGGCATGATTAGGAAAAACTGCTTCACCATTATTCTTTTGATCTGATGGAGTTTCTTAAACCAGAATTGAATGTGTGGAAGACTGCTCATGATCTGACCTTCCATGCATAGGACAGTTTTGTATGCTTCCTCCTCAGTAGCCATGCTAGAAGTCCAGTTTAGACAGTCCTTAACCTCTTACACTACTGATGTGATGAACTGAATGAAGAATAGATGACCCAAAATAAAACTGACCTGTTGGAGGCTTCATGAATTAAAATGGATATGATTATATAGAGTTCTATGGTTTGGAATCACCACCTTAAGAATTCTGTAATTTAGAAAGACCACCTTAAGATGACACAGGGATAAAGAAAGAGAAAGCACGATGATGCGGCAAGAGAACGACCCGGAAGTAAACCAACAGGAAGCAGAAGTAAACCAACCTGACCTGGATGTGGGTAGTGACACGTAAGATAGTAACCAATCATGTATTAGCTTAGATAATATGGACACATATTATTATATGTAACCAATAGAAATGCTTATGTAGTGTGACTAAGGGATTTTGGACTATAAAAGCGCAGCTTCTGATAAAATAAAAGTCTTCGATTTATAACTCTTATAGAGTCGTCTCGGAGTCCTGTGGTCATCTTGCAAGTGGTGACCCCGACGTGATATTGCGACCGCAGAGTCAAGACGATCCCCAGCTGGAGACTGCGCAGCTGGACTAACGCAGGGGGGTCAGTAAAGTGAAGGATCGTTGCAACGAAATGGAATCTCGCCCAGAGAGGTGAGCAGCTGGGGTGGTAGCATGGGTCAGAATTCAAGTACCG
>NW_010187212.1:0-227 GCF_000695765.1 Mesitornis unicolor | reverse complement strand
AATTGCTTCTAATGAAGCTTTTACGATGGTGCCGTGAGAACGGGTACACACCTGACCCAGAATTAGCATTTAAAGTCGAGACTTGGGAAAAGATCGGAAGGCAGATTTATGATGCGATCGAAAGGGGTGATAAGCGAGCAGCTGAGATAGCAACCGGAGAAAGATTCATTAGCACGACCTTAAAAGCCTTAAAAGAAGAACGAAAAGCTGCGGCGGGGGCTCAACAA
>NW_010187211.1:0-20899 GCF_000695765.1 Mesitornis unicolor | reverse complement strand
CTCCCACACCAGCCGTTGGGCTGGTGCTTAGCTGTAGTCACCGAACCGTGAAAGTTCTCTATTTGGCTGTTATTTTGGGAACCGAGAATGATGTAAAAGTGATTTGAGAAGAGATGTGATAGATTGAATCATTTAACTGCTCAGCCACTTCACCCTGCTCTGCAGGCCTTGTTGCAGATTGGCTTTACTGGGTTGCCTACAGCCCATGGTGCCACATTGTGGCCTCCACTGGTGGTAGAGGTCAGCAGAGTTGAAATGGAGGACGGATTTTGGTCAGCAGACCTGGCCCTCTCTAACCAGCTGGAAAGGCATGGTAGCCACTAGCTGAGCCTCCCCTTTTGGCCACCACCAAAGTGGCTGACAGGAATCTAAACCCTTGCAATGTGGGGAATCCTCCAAAATTGAGACAGTGCCCAGGTGCCACCCCATCTTGGGCTTCCCTGAGGGTTGTGGTTCCTCTGTTTAGCAGCTCTCTTGTCCCATCTGTCAGCTTCAGCCTGCACCAGGCGATGTGGTCCCCAAGGCTCAGTCCTTCTGGACAGTCCTGTTTCCTTGTGTGGCAGCCAGCAGTGGCCTCAGCTGAGGGAGCAGGGAGCGAGGGGAACACCAGCACCATGCCCTCACCCACAGGTGCAGTCACACAGGGCCAGACCATGCTGGGCAGATCTGAGGGCTGGTAATGGGGCCCACCAACAGCCCCTGACATGACAAGCAATGCACCAGGTCCAGGGTCCCGCCATGGGCTCCAGGAAGGAGCGAAAGGAGAGACAGGGCAGGAAAGAAGCTGCAGCGCCCATCCAAAGTGTCCACGGAGAAGACAGGCTACCTACAGCACAGATACATTAACAGGGGCTATGCAGCACTTGAGATGAACACTTGCAGAGTTAGTTTTAGAAATAAAACTGAGATTTATTTTCCAGTCACTGGATAAATAAAGACTCCTTCTTTCCAGGAGCAGCCACTGGATCCTCTCCTAGGGAGAAAATGGTATATTCAGACATCCCCGTAGATGGTAGTGTCGGTGCCCTGGATACTGCAAGACTTCTGACACCCAGGTGCCATGTGATGTAAATATGAAATACTAAGCCAAGGTAAATTCCATGGATCTGCCATTTCCCAGTAAATACTAAACCACTAAAGTTGAGGTCACTTTTTCTTTTTTTCTGTATCTTGCAATGCTTTATGTGTCTCAGACCAGAGGCAACCGCTTCTTTGAGTAATGGGGAAGAAGGGGGGATCTGCTTAGACTACACACTCACGTAGGTGAGTTTGTTGAGCCAAGCAGCTACAGGTTGTACCTTGCAGCTCCTGCCTTGGGCCTGTCATTAGCAAATGCAGCCCATTGTGTAAAGTTTTGTGCCTCTCTAAATAAATAAATCCCTCTTCCTCTAACAGCTTCCAGCATTGCAGACATCTGGTCAGGCTCAAACAGCTGGTGATAAATCATTCTGGGGAAAACAAAACAAAGCAAAACAAAACATTCCTTTTCTTCCTCTACTTTGTGCCCAAACGTGATACTGTTTCAGCTGTCACCAGGGAAAGGCAGCTGCTGCCGCCGGGGTATGTCATACATCTGCTGTGGTCCAGGCTGACGCCCCAGCTCGCAGAAGGGCTGAGCTGTCTGTATGTGTGCCAGAGCAACACCAACACTTGACGTGGGTCTTGGCTGCAGAGGGAAATGGGCTTATGTGGGAACTCAGGAAATACATTTGGGGCACGAAGTGTCGAGGACCACCTGCCCTGCCTCAACAGAAGGCCCAAATTCTGTCAAATTACAGGGGAACCTTTCCCTTCCTTTAAGTATAAACATCTCCTGCACTCAAAGCTTTTTTTTTTTAAGTTTATTTGCATACTCATCTCATTTGTGGGTTTCTGCACTACTCAGGATGACAACAGATGTCTAGGGAAGCTAGTGGCTCTTATGTTCAAGCCCTAGAAGCCTGTGCAAGTCTTTTGGGAGACCGTGCCATCCTTACCTCCAGCACAAATTTTGTTGAAAGTGCCAGTTCAGCCTATAAGCCAGCTTCCCAGAAGTCTTCCTCTCTACAACCAAAACATGGAGCTGATCTTCTTGGCTTGCTAACCCAAGACCCACACAGACCTGTATATAACTGAAGGGAGAGATGCAGTGAGCAAGGAGACCCCTCGAACCAGCAACAGCAGCCAAGGCAAGGGAGCAGGGGAGCCCCAGTCCCTCCAGGACTTACCAAAATCCTCCCGCCGGTCTGTTTGCTTGAGCCGTCCTGCTGTGCTGTAAAGCATGAGGCCAGCAGGAGAAAAGGCAGGCAGGAGCCTGGCCCTGCTGTTGAATGACCAAGGCCTGGCATTCAGGGCAAAGGAGGAGTCCAGCTCAGGTCAGGGCTTGGGAACAAGCTACCAAGGGAGCTTTCTGGCCTGTGTGAGAGACATTTCTGGAGGGAAGCAATGAGTTGACAGGGTTTGCTGAACTGCAGTTTCAGACTTCAACACCTAGAGACTGTCTGACATAAATCCTCCTATTGACCCTGAGCCCATATCTTACAGCAGCAGCTTCATTTCAGCAGCGCTCTCCCACCCCATTCTCTCTGCGCTGTACTGCACATTACAGTATCTTGTTTTCTTTACCTGCTTTGAGCTCCACAAGGTGCTCTCATCTTTCCTAATCACACCACTTCTGCTCATTTTTCATTCTTCGACCTTCCTGCTGCTTTAACCTTGTCTGCTTCTTGAATTACCTGCAGCTTCAGCACACAGGAATCACTACAAAGCTTATGGCAAACACAAACAAGCTGCAGGCTCACACACACACACACACACACACACGCAGACACCTTTCCTTGGGCCTTCACTTAATTATCTCTCTGCTTTGTTCCAGATCACTTATTAGAAACTCAGAAATCCCTCAAGCCAGTTCCCAAAGACTGGCTGTTCTCCTTGGGTGACATATGGTGCCCACATATATGGCCCTCCGAAGGACAATGCTTCACTCAAATCTTATTTCTGGGATGCAAGGGGACTTGAGGCAGCGTGTTTATTTTCCACAGACAATTGAATCTCACCCATCGGGAATGTCTGGTACCAGCGTTACAATTCCCGTTCTGCCCTCTGGTTTTAATTCTGATTTTCACTGCATTTCCACCATCTGCTGCTGACTCCAGCTGTCGTCTTTCGAAGATACACTATCTCAACGTTGGTTATGGCTCCGATAAACCTCCTCTCCAGGTGCTTCTACGAGGATTGGATGTCCCTGGCTAACAAACAGCCAGCACCGCCTGACATCCAAGGCATGCTGCTGCTCTGATCGTCCCCCCAGTCCCTTTAATTAGCTCCTCTAGCTGGAGGTCGCTGTGGTTTAGCTTCTGTTGCCTTTTCCCTTTCCTTCATTATTTCAGCAGGGCAAGCTGTCCCTGCAGATTGCTGCCACCTCTTGCGCGTCTCCTTCATCTTGTTCCTTGAAGCTGCCACCAACGCGCTTTGTGCAAGTTTTGCTTTCGACGTTGGAGGCAGCTCGCGGAGCTTTCAGCCCTGGTGGGGGCTTCGCCTCTGCAGCCGCTGCTCGTCCTCGTAATTGTCTCAGAGGCACAGCTCCCTGAGACGAGGTGGTCTTCTCCTCCTGCAAACTTCATGTTGTTTTCGTTGCCGCATCTTTTGCCAAGACACAACTCATACGTCAGGCACTACATTTCCGTCTTCTCGTTTCAGGGCAACACAGCCAGCAAGGTCTAAATCAAAATTCAACAGAATGGAGCAGTTTGGGGATCACTCAATTCACACAATGCTATCTTACTACTTGGATTCGTGCAAGGGTTTACCAAGGAGTTTCCTGAGCTCTTTGCTTTCTGAACAAGGAAGAACTAAGCTTTTGATGCCAGCTCTTATTATTAGAAATGCCTTTAAACACCTACGCATCTTTTGCTCTACTTGCACCTAATTATGAGCTCATTTGACAACTGACACTTAATTAACCTGATTTCCTTTCATTCTTTTTCCTTCTCTCTTCTAACTTAACTGACTGCACTATAGATGCTAACATTGATGCCAGAGGAGTCTTGGTCTCTGCCTTTTCACTTCCATTTTCCATCCCTGCTACTTGTGCAAAACATGGTTTTCAGTTTTCTGGCCAAACTCAGAAATAATGGGTTCAATGTCTTTTTTTTTTTCCCCCTCACTGAAACACGTCTCAAAATTCATTTTTAATTGAAGAAAATGTGTCATTTGTCCAGGAAAGAAAAAAAATAAAATAAGCACATCTATCCCAAAAGAGAAGCAATTTGAGAATGAAATGACTTGACTTTGCCAACATTTTGTGAGATTCTTTTCCAACAATTCACTAAATTTGTCATGAGCACTTCACTGTGTGGCCCTAAAATATGGAGTCCTCTTTGCTCGCATTGTTGCCCTTCACAGTCCCTCATCCGCTAAACAATCCTACATTACCGTAAGACTCCCAGGCTTTTTCTAAAGCATTTGTAAGCTTGTGAGAGGCTTTTGACATGGTTCCCTTTGCTGTTATAAGGCTTCCTCACAGAACAGGTTTGCTTCTGGTCCTCTGGTTTTTCCTACCAGATTGCTGCTAAAAACACATGAGCTCTCCACAGGAGCTGGTGCACAATATCTTTAATCAGTGCCACCCACCAAATTCTTGCTGGTATCTCAGAGCAGCACTTGGGGGAACATTTCTCAGCCTCCATTCATAATCAGTGACCTCTTGCTTATTATTCTGACTGCAGAGACAGTTTTGCTGGGTCAAGAGGCTTTTCCACATGTCCTCTGTTGGATTTGCAGCAGTTACATTTTAGTCTGCCTAAGTTCATATTTGGCTGCAAGTTTCTTGTCCTTTGCAAGTCTCCTCTTCAAATGCTTCTGCCCAGCGGATGAAGACTGGCTCTGACCCCTCTCAAGCTACTTTGTGCAGTGGGTCTCCATCACAGGAGCAGTTTCCTTCTTTTCCCCCTTCCACATGCTCTGGTTTCCCTTTCCCTCACGGTCTCACACAGAGGCAGCAGGTAAAACTCCACTCTTCAAGGAGGAGTCAGATACCAGAGTGAGAAATTGCGGGTTTCAGCCTCCATCAGGCAATGGGGTGCTGCAGCCGCCACACCGTACTTCCCAGTAACGTTACTGGAAGCCATGTGGGCATTGAGCTCAGTTCAAAGAGGCTCAGGACAAAGTTATGAGGAGCCAACTGGAAGATTTCTCTTAAGCCTTTCAGACAATTCAGTTTATACCATCCCATTTTTAGTTCATTCTTGCCTCCTTACCATAGTGCTACAATGAATCTCGCAGACACATCTTCAGAGGGAAATGGAAAATATCTTTTAGTTTGCCAGCAGCAAAAAACCCAAAAGTTAAGATTGACTGCTGCTGTCAGCTCTGTTAACAATGTCTTTTGCAGATCTGTCCAATCTTAGTGTTATTGTCATGCATTGTGATTAGCTATTGTCTCTGTCATAAGCAAAAACTCCATTTCTTTAGCAATGTGCTAAAACCTGAAAAAAGAAAAATTCTCCTTCATAATTCCTGACAAGATTCCATTATACTGAAAGGGAAAAGTGATCTTGTATTTTTCATACCCAAAATTGCTGTCTTAAAGGCTGTGTTGCCTCTGTTACACAAATACTATTTTCCCACATCAGTGCAGTTGCTCTTGGACAACACATCCATTACTCTGCTCCATGTAATATGGGACTGTGTTCTGTGGAAGACACACAATGACTTTCATGTCACATCAGAATTAATCAAAATGTCAAAGAATTTTTTTTATCAAAATATTTAAACTTGGCAAATTCTCAACAGAAATCTGTGGTTTATAATGACCAGATAATTCTTAATCGTCTGAATAAACTACACAATACTGTTTCAGCACATAGTAATACTCTGGAGTATTACAGCAGAGAGCTGGAGGAATCCATGACAGCTGAAGATTAAAAGACGAAATCCTTCCCTAATATAAATTCCCCTAACTTCATCAAATTCAAGCAAGCTACAAAGATTTACACTTCTCTGGAGTGTTTTCAGCACAGTTGCTTTCATAAATAGAAGAGTGAAATTGGGATTAAGAAAAGGTAGAATTATGGATAAATAAAACAGAATGGAGACTGGATGAAGTCTGCTAGGGACCCCTGTTCCAACGTAACTCAGCCAGGAAGCACATGTGCTTTATAGCTCTGTGTTGTACAGAAGAAAGAAAGTGACATTTTTAAAGGATCTTTAGCAAAGTAAGCTGTTATGTCCTGCACAGCCCCTGTGTCAGATGAGCTCATCTGTGGCTGCTAAGAAATGCCAGTCCAGTGGTGTGTCGTCAGGAGAGCAGCTCAGCTGCCCACACATGGATGATCACATTTGAGATACTCTTGGGCATTCCCTCTGCCTCCAAATGCTCTCCCAAAGGGTGCAGGTTCCCAAGTCTTGAGTGCTGCGAGCCAGCCCAGGCACCAGAGACACCTTTGGGCATCTCAAACTGAACAACCTTCTTAGGTCTGGGCACCTGAAACATGCCCCTGCCAGGGAGCCAGCTCTAGATTAAAATGCCTACTTCTAGGTGTCTGTATGTGAGCCATTACAGATGCCTGGGGACATCTGAGGGTCCAGACAGGGCTGGTGGATATGACCCAGGCTCTGCAGGACACCCACAGCCCACTGGAGAGGCAGCTGCAGCTGACCAGGATGCTTCTGGGCACCTCAGATGGTCACAGGTGCCCATGTTTGGGCACTGGGATGCAGCCCTAGGTCTCCGCTGGCCATAATGGGAGCCTGAGCTCAGCTGATGTAAGTGCCCACAACACGGACAGTAAGGCTGAAAGACTTCTGCAAGGAAAGCCTTGAGTCACCGAGTATCAGCCACCCCAAAAAGAAGCTTAGTTATTTTTACCTCCTTTGCCAGAGCAGGGCTTGAAAATGGGTGCCCAGTCACACCACTGACACCCAATATCCCCATTCTGATGAGATTACTCACAACTTCACAATCCAAGTTTTTAAATATGTTTTAATACCACCCTGCAGCCACAAATACAGAATTTATACTCTATTCACTTCCTTGGCTTCAAAAATGCAAACTGTCCAGTACCAACAAAAATAAATATAGTCTTTATCAGATGGCATTTTGTTATTTTAAAATGTTTTTTTTTTGTCCTGAGATGACAACGAATTAAACTTGGATACCAACTTAACTTTGTTCAGTGGTGAGGTTTCAGAAGCTGAAGCTTTTTATTGCAAGGCTTTTCGGTTACTGATGCAAGTGTGGACTTCAGGGTGGTTTTGGAGTTACTTCAGAGATTGGCAGCTTAGTTCATCCATTCAGATGCTGACTCTTTGCTGATGGAGTCTATTTTTTATGCCCATTTTTCAGTACAAACGATTTACGAATGCTCTGAAGACCTGAAAAGTGAAGTTGTTCTGCATTGACTTCCAAGTGATACTGGTTTGGTTTTTTGAACTCATGTTTTCTGTATTCATCTGTTCAATAAAGAAAGAATTTTCCACTGATTCAGAAGTGGAGATCTCATCCTACGCCTGGTTAAAGTCTGCACTCGCTCCACACCTGCTCTGATGTCACCCAAAGAGAGAGAGACACAAAAAGGATTTGGGCACCAAGCTGCCTTGTCTCTGCAGATCCCCAAGTCCAACGCTTAGACATTAGGGAATTTTTATTTGGTTGATATCCAATTCTATCATACAAGCATCTACACTTAAGTGCCTATACTTCTTAAATGCCATCCTTTGGGCATGCAAATGCATGTTCTGACTGAGTTTAGCAATAAGCTATCTAGCCCATACTTAAATGATGTCGTGTCCTAAAAGCCAGACCCTCAATACCTCACATGTAAAGCCTATCTGGGCTATGCTACCAGGGCACACACCCAACCCATCCTGGGTGCAGCATGGGTGAAGGCAGCAATGACTTCCTTCCAGCTGCTCCCTGAGAAGGGCTGGAGCGGTGTCCCTGCCCCACGACTCACACCACAGTGAGCAGCACACTACAAAGTCGTGGTCACTTGCTCACCACTGAAATAAATGACACCCTTGTCTTCAGCTGGAGAAAGGATGAGCCCCCCTTCTCCTTCCTACAGGCTACCCCAAAGCCTGTGGATGAAGGAAGGACTGAATTCACGTCCAGCCACATGTCACACAGGCAGGTGGACAAGGGCCAGTGGGGAAGAAGAGGAATTTTGTAAGAGATTATTTCACAGAGGAATGATTGGTCTAACAAGCAGTGCAAAAAGCATCTGGTCTATACGGAAAAAAACAGCAAGCTAATTATAAACAAATCTGCCCATACCTCCTATTCCATATTTTTTAATTCCTTCTCTGATTTAATTTCATTGTAGTATTGTTTCAGGGAAATAAGATCTTTTTGCTTTAAGACTTCATCTGCTCTCCCTTACCATAATTTAGAAGCTAATAATCCTGCTGATGACATCACACACATTCACTGAAACCCATTATGCCAAGGACAAAGTACGACAGTCTCAGGCGCGGGGAATAGGAGCAGATGAGAGACAGCAACAGATGCCAGTGAACGGCTAAAGACAAAGAGCTATATTGTACCCTTCCACAAGGAAACCCCAGGAGGAAGGCAAACAGCCCAGCAGTGCTGTCTGTACCCAGGGGATGCTTTCTAAAATCCCTCGCCCCTCGTTAGCAGTGGTGGAATTGATCAGGACAAAGCTGCTGCTCTTCACAGAGGAAATGCAGCGGGCTAACAAATGGCAGCTAAAACGCAGTGTTAAACACAGCCTAGCACTTAGAGTAACCAGCACGTGGATAGCCTTAGGTTGCTTTCAGTACTCAGTAAAGGCATGGCTTTACTCCAAATCGTGGTGTTATCTGTTTTCCCATGCAGTTTGAAACTATGTTCAGTGTTTTTTAAAAACTGTATTTTCTCTGATCATTTCTAAAGGATAGATAGTGCCATGAGCTGAGCTGAGTAGGAGTAATAAAAGTGATTGGGAAGTTTTGATAGCCCCCAAGCCTAGTCAGCCTCACATTCGATGTGGTTTTGGCCAAAGGAGCCCCACGTTTACTGACAACCCTAACGCTGTTAATAACATTGCACTGTACTATGGTCAAGTGGTGGCAACAAGTTCAGAGACCCTAGTGGTCACAAACACAGCTTTTACTCAGACAAGGGGTTCCTCATGAGTGCTCTCAGCTGGCAGAGACAAGGAAGGAAGGTGGTTGGAAGGGTGCGACACCAGGCTCAAATGTAAAGGGTCAAATAACACATCCGTCTTTTCACTGTAGGTTTCCGTTTCCAAACTGCAGGTCAGGAACCACTTCACCGACCTTTGGCCAAAAAAAGTTCTGCTTTTTTAAAAAAAGAAGAAAAAAGTTTAAAACTGCTTTTCAAAACCTAAGAGCAGAAAGTTTCCTTAAGGTGGTGCCTCGTCTCCAGCAGTGACAGCAAGTGGATGTACTCCAGGTGCAGAGTACAAGAACTTGGCCAATGCTCATGGTCCTGCTACCGAGCACATTCACAGCATCCTGTAACCCTCAGCAAAGCTTTCCCATGAGCTTGTCCTGTGCCCCTAGAGCCCCTGCAAACTGTGAGCACCCACGATGTCTGTGAGCAGGAGTTCACTGCTGAAGGACACCCTGGGGTTGGAACAACGTCCTGTGCTGTCAGCTGAATCTGCCACCTCCTGCTTTCATCTGTGGTAGCCCGGCCCCCCAGGAGTGTGCTGCCGACCCCCTCTCCTAATAATGCCTTGTCTCTTTTTCAGAGTGTTTCATTCCCACTCTCATTGTTCCTCATACAGAAGCAGTTTCATACTTTTGATCATCCTTGTTGCCCTTTTCTGAAACTTTTTTAGCCTTTCTACACCTTTTTGAGAAAGAAGGACCAGGACTGCATGCAGAATTGAAGGGCTGAGCAAATAAAGAACTTGTACAGTGGCACAATGATGACGTCCAGTTTTCTCCCTCTTTCCTGGCAATTGCTAATAGTTGCTTTGCCTCAGACTGCATATTGATAGCAAGCATGAATAGTTTTCATGGAGCTATCTATCATAACCCAAAGCTTTTGCTGCTGAGAGAAGCAATCAGCTCATCTTTTTATATATGAAATTAAGATTGTTTTTCCCCACCTTCATATTTGTCTACATCAAATTTCATCTGTCATTTTATTGTCCACTCAATCTAGCAAGCTCCTTCTGCAACTCTGCACAATCTTCTTCGCTATCCTGAATAAATTATTAACTTTGTACTGTCAGCAGACCTCACTCTTTACCCCTCTTCCATGTCACATATGAAAGTGTCGGACAGCACAAGTCCCAGCACAGATTTTCTTGCAGGATTCCCCTTACAATCTTGTTTTACCATGCAGAATGACCATTTGCTCCCACTCTCTGGTTCCTCATTTTTAATAAATTATTTATCCACACATGAACCCTCCCTCTTGTCACACAGCTGCTTTGCTTCCTTAAAAGCTTTTGGTGAAGGACCTTGCTGAAAGCCTTTTGGAAATTCAAGTAGGCAGCACAGCCAGCTTTTTATTATTCAATTGCTGTTGACATTTTCAAAGATCTGAAGATCTGAGGTGGTGATGTTCATGTATGAAAGCTATAATGATTATTCCCTGGCAAAAGGGATTGCTGTTACTCCAGCCAGGAAAATTTGCCTGATGAAATGACAATACAGGGAACACAGCACAGGATAATTTTCCTTATGGCATTACCCAGCACACATTTCCAGAAGAAATCACCCAGGTCAAGAAGTCAGCAGGATTCAAAAGAAGGTTAGGCAACCACAGTCAGAGTTTTCCTGGCTTGTTTTCCACTAGTGCAGGAAGCAATATTGACACTCATGAATCAGGGCTTAAATGGTTGTCTCAGTATAAAAGATGAGGATGAAATCTAATGAAACTTAGTAGATAATTTCCTTATTTTCTGAATACTCATTCATTTGCACCCAATCTGACAAAATGAGGTATAAAACTTGAAGGGTACATCAGCAGGAGAATCAGCCTCTCATCAGACACAGGGCTGCAGGCTGTGGAGCTGGTCAGGGGAGCCAGGCTGCAGCACCACTCCCTTGGCCTGCACATGAGGGTAAGGACTAAGACTAAATTATCTGTGAAGCTTTTCAACAACTTATTGATCTTAATTTTAATGGTGACACTTGAGTTATAAACTATCTAAGATCTCAAAATCTTAATTTAAATTACAAAATATTCCATTTATAATCCTCATAAAATAACTCATAGCACTCTAAACCCACTCTAATGTTTATGCTTGGTATGTTTCTCATATTGGTTTTCCCTTCCCTTCCCTTCCCTTCCCACCAGGATCATATTCTCACACTGTTCAAGCTGGATCTTGTGATATTCAGTGTATCACATCCAGTGCTACAGCATTTCTTAATGATAAACATAAGAGCTGATAAGCACATTGGGAAATACTTTGGAGCTCTGCAGGCATAACACTATCTTGTATCTGTACTCCACAGACCATAAGGTAAAAGGTAGCATGGTAAGTGATGTTTCCACTTTTTTGTTTTCTGTGTAATGCTTTGTATCCACTACAAATAATAACCAAAATATAATATTAACCCTCTAGGTTCCACCTTGCTTCTTGAAAACTTCTAGTCATGATTTCTAGTGCCTCTACGTGCCTCCAGGCCTGAGCCAGCACCAGCAGCTCTGAGTTAGCTTCACACTAATTAGGTACATCCACTTTACAACTGTTGCATAGGAAATACAACAGTAAATTAGCATGCTCAGAGGGCTGTGATTTGAAAATTAGCTTGGATAGCTCTCTGATACGTATCTGTCCACACATGCTTTCTACAGAAAGTTATCTATTTCTTAGCACAAAAGCAGGAAAAAACTGCATCAGATATTTTTTATTTACGCTCTTTTGATTTCCATATGCAGCCAATCACTGTTATATCTGAGCATGTCATCCATGTCCAGATACTCCAGACATAATTTTGTGTATGCAATAAATATAAAAGCAGTGCAATTTTTAGTAGCATCTATTCATTATTTGTGTGCACTGACACATAGTCTATTGGCATTATGGCAGGCAAGCTACATTAATAAGCAGAATGACCTGCCCAAATTTCCAGTCTTCAAGAACAAAATTCAATTGTCATTTTCATAAATGCTTGCGAATAGCTTCATTTTTGAGAGCAATCCAATTGATGCTACATTTTAGCCTACGTGTCTGCAATTAGATCTGTCTGTGTTACTCTCGAGGCTGAATGTGTTTAGCCAAAATGTGTGCTGCAAATTGTAAAGATAATGCCAAAAAAGACTAAAGAAAAAAAAACATTCTCAGTTGCTAAAAATAAGTGCAGGCAAACATGCCTGAAAACAGATTATGAAAAGAGTAATTGAGATACTCTTTTAAAGTAATTAAGCAACTAGCAGAGTTAACTCAATTGAAAGACAATATCCTTATTAAGGTAGAAGAAGATAAAGGAATATGTTGAAGTGGATGACACTTTCCTGAAGGAATAAGCTATTTCTGAAGTCCCTAAATTGAATGTGGATTGTTATCCATTTTCTTATCTAAGCTTGTATATGTGTGCCCAGTATGAGTACCTGTATTCTGAACTCGATCCTCCCTTAATGTATTGATTTTCTCTCCCACTGGGCTGTTTGGGCAATATATTTGTGCTGCTAATACACAGCAAAGGTACCTCCTGTATGTGCTGTTCAGTGAGAACAACATAATGTTCCTGTTTGGGGAAAAGAAGTCCCCATGCCCTGACGTACCAATACATGCTAATCATTCATATTCTGTGGCACTTGCACCCTCCTGCTGATCTTCATGGCATAGAAATATGCTTCTGTAGCCACAGTGGAGCTCATTAACCCACTAATTGCTACTTTGCTGGCTGTTTCCCTTGGTCGGTCTGGTCCTGCATATGGGCAGAGTCTGGGCGAGCATCTGGAGGCGAGGAGGAGGCAGCAACCTGCAGGGATGGCTCAGAAGCTGGATGCTCCCCGGTGCCACAGAAGCCTCAGGTGAGGATTTTGGAGGAAAAGGCAGCTGTCCTGATGCCACAGCACACAGACAATGCACTAGCTCTTCATTGCTTATACATTTTTTCATCCGTACCTGAATGTATTAGGAAGGACAAAGTGAGGATGGCAGAAGTGAATTCATGTGCCAGGAAGGTGCTACTTCAGGCTAATGAGCCTGGCTAGCCAGAGGCTTCTTGGCAGTTACAGGGGAAAATGGGTTTTGTCAAAAGTGGCGGAGGAGCTGTTGCAAGGCCTGCTCAGACCAAGCAGACCAGGGAGCTGGTGCCAAGCCAGGGCCTAGCTCTGGGAGGAGATGGCCGCCTCCCTGCAGCCAGGCCCTCTGCCCTCCCTCACGTGGGCTCAGGGGAGCAGCTGTACCCAGCTCTGCCCAGGCAGGCTGACTGTGGAAGCCTGCAAAGAGAGACTGAAAGAGGTCACAGTCTCCCCAGGAGCCTTTCCTTGGGTTTCCCCTTCCTCCCTGCTGTGCAGCCTGCGGGACCTGCTCCCCCTTCATGCCTTGGGACTTGGAGGCCCTCATCGTCCTGGCCTGCACCCACCTGCCACCATGGCAAGCAAGTGCCAGCCTTGTCATCCTGGCTGATCAAACTATGGGACCTCACAGCTGAAAGTCAGTGCAGCAGCCGGGATGTGGGTTTTTGCCTCATGTAAGGAATTTCAACAGTAGGACCTACCCCAAATCTGTCCTCATCCAGAGCTACACCTGCACTCCCCTGAACTCAAGGAGATTTGGAGAGGGCTCACCAGAGGGCCAGTGGCTAAATGCAGTGAGCTGGCATGTGCAAAACCAAAGGCAGGCTTGAACCAAGAAAGAGGCATTAAAGGTGAAGGAAATTGTGTTATCTTTGCTGTTTGTTTTGGGGTTTTTTAAAATGTCATTTCCCCCACATGTAAATGTTGCACTTTGAAGAAAAAGAGCACTACCAAGTGCAGTCAGCTGTGGTTCAGGCACTATACCTTTTCTTTATCATCCAAAACATTTATAAAATATTCACATTTTAAAGCCTTTACTTTCCTCTTCTGTATGTTACTGATTTTGTTTTGCCGCAGCCTATGTGTAAGATAACTGAGAGTATTTTTTTTCTAAACGTTCACTCAAATCAGGTATTTTTAATACAGAGTCTGGTTGCTCTTCATAATGGATTCATTGTATTTTGTATTTCCTTTAACTTTCATCAATTTTAGCTAAACTGTACACCCTGAAGGCATTGCATCCGACAACCAGGTGTGGTACATTCCTGTTTACTTCTACTCCTCTTCATTCCCTGTCATTGTGAATTGGCCACTTCACATTATGGAAGCATATAAAACATATTAAACTAATTCTCCAGTGCCTCTTTCTTTCCATGTTAATGCACATGTTGACTTACTAGATTAAAGTAATCTGCTTACTGGCACCTAAATAGTTGTGTGTATGAACCAATATCATTAATTATCTTCACTGACATGGAGGCCATCAGTGCCAAGGAGAGCTGGCAGTTGACATTTTCTCTGTGCCTTGTGCTAGGAGGCCAAAAAAGACTACCTAAGCTCAGGATTTACTTACTTAGATTCAGTGCAAAAGCATTTTTCTCTGCCCATAACCACTTTCATTAAATCAATCCTAATCTTTCAACAATGATGTGAATACCATTATGCAAATAAGCAACTGCTTTTCAGACTTGCAGAGATTACAATACCTACACAAAGATATCTGAGGGTCTTTAATAGTGGCAGGTGCTGAACTTCATAAATACCGATTTGTAAGTATTGCATTTGGTAATAATGATTTTCTTTTTCTGTGA
Source organism: Mesitornis unicolor (assembly GCF_000695765.1). Lineage (NCBI taxonomy): Eukaryota > Metazoa > Chordata > Aves > Mesitornithiformes > Mesitornithidae > Mesitornis > Mesitornis unicolor. The sequence continues at coordinate 6,148 of NW_010187211.1, read as the reverse complement.
AGCTGGCCGCTTTCAAAGCTGTATCTCGAAGCTGAAAACTAATGAAATGCTTAACATCCTGCAAAAATTCACCTCTGTGCATCAGAATGTTGTAAAAAGGCTTCAATCTGATGACGCCTGTAGCTGGCATGGTACGCTCTACATTTATCGCAGCACTCAGATAATATTAGTATTTAATGACTGTGCACTGATAAGCTGAAACTGGATGAATAGACTGTCTTCCATCTCATTCTGCTTAAGGTGACATGAACTTTCATTTATGTCACAGCCACTTGCAGCTGTTCAGATGCACTCTAAAAACACTGAAAGGAATACTCTATCAACCCGCAACTGAATGGATGACCCCAAGAATGAGTCTGTTGTCTTACCGTCTTCACATCGCTTTAATAAAAGCATTTGTATTCCAGGAAGGAGACAAGAATAATTAATCATTGACACAACTGAATAGGCACATTGTCTAAGTGATTCATTAGGAAGCAATTTCAAGAATATTTATTTTGATGATATACATTTTATAATTCATTAGCAACATAATAAAGTGAACACTCAAAAGAATCCATTTCCTATTTTTATACCTTTGAATTAAATATAACTGCATCCTTGCTATCTGTGGCTCTCTGCAAAGCTTTGTGTCTGAAGCAAAATGCAAGAACAGTGGTTGTGATGGATATAGTTAGTAACATTGGGAACCTGTATTTACAGGGATGAAGTCCCTTTTGTATTGATGACCACAATTCAGGCCAGAAATAAGATATGCATAGTGACATTCAGCCTCACAATTCAGTATTACTGATAACAACCTTGGCAGACAAGACTAGAACTAAACAAGTGCAACTACATGCAAGAGCAGATATTTGCAATTATTTTTTCCATATTCCAGGTGCACTTCCATGTGTGCAGAATATGAGCAGAACGTGGGAAACAGTGATGCAGAATGCCCCACACTGCCGTGCCACTCTCCTGTACCTATGGAGCTAGAGCTGTACTACAGTGGCTTGGTATGCTACATGATTTTTCCCTCTTTGAATACTTCAAGGTAAAAGGTTTGGGTTGAAGAGGAGGCTTTTTTGACAAATATTTGAGTAGTTTTTCTTAAAGTCCATAAGCCTTCATGGCAAGTCTGCCCACTAGGGCTTACTCTGGGTCTGTTCACTGATTAGCTCGATGACATACGTTACCCATAGTTTCCACCTGCAACTAATCTAACACTGTTTTGTAGATGCATCTTCCTAACTCTGAGAATGTGAGCTACAGCTGATGAAACGAGAGTTAAATAACATTGTATGTGTGTCAACTGGAACTGGTGCAACTCTGAGCTAGTCCAACCTTGTTTTTAACAAGAAGACAGGCTTCCCCAGCCAAACAGACCTCCTGCGTTGGCTGGCACATCTGGTCATCTGGATCTTTCTGAGCAAAGATAATAATTTATTTAAAAGATCTTTATCTATTCTTAATGACAATGCTTATGAAAATAGCTTGATTGGTAAGGACTGAGACAGAAGGCTTCTGGGAAGAGATGGAGAGCTGGAAGAAGGTGAAAAAGCAAAATGAGCAGTGAGAGTATAGAGTTAAAAATAAGGAGTGTAAATCTAAAAACTACTGAAAACATTATGTAACAACTAAGATATCTGACATGAAAGCTTAGACTGCGAATTACAGGTTTCCTTCCTTTTCCTAACAACATCTAGTAGGAGGTTGATGACAACTCAGAATGTCAGCTAGAGGGAGTATCAGATACCGATACCAGAAACCATCTCCATGCCTGAAGAGTCTTTAAACATTTGTGATGGAAAGCATCTGCTTTATTCGCCTGACTATAACATAACCTTTTCATTTTCACAGTTGATGTCTTCCATGGTTACATAATGCTTTGAAGAGCTTTCAAATTTGCACTCTGTATTTTTAACTTTCTGTTCTCACTCCCGAGCAGACACCTTACTTGGGGGATGGACTGAACTATGGCTCTGCAGTGATGCAAATGCCAGCCCAGTGAAGCACCTCATCTCACAGAGTCATGTTTCGGCCACATCCCTCCCTTGTGCAGGCAGCCCACTTTTTACCTGACAGTCTCATGGTTAAAGCATTCATCCAGGCAGCTGGAGGTCTGGAATAATTCAAATCTACATAACTTGTTTTTTTTTTCCATACAAGCATTTACCATGCTGTATTTGCCAGCTCCTGAACACCTGGACATACTCAGCATCTGTGGGGTGTACCTGAGCGAGGCAGAGACGCCATGGGGCAGTGGTTTTGGCACATAGTCCAGCTTTATTGTTAGCTTCCAGAATTGTTTCTGTACTTGGCATGAAACTGTATGCAGCTGCAAAGCAGAAACAGTCTTGAGAAAATGCAGGTCTTTCCCACACTGAGAGCCCTAAGCAACCGGGCTTTCAACCCCCATGGTTTTTGCACCCCTCTTCTTGGCCCATAGAAATTTTAGACCCTTCTCTGGTCCCTACATTTGACAACAGGTGGGCATGGCTCAAACCTTTGAGGATGAGAGAAGCAGGCTCTGAGCCTGTCCTTGGCACAGTGGCTGAGGTGAGCAAGGGCTGTGACAAGTGCCCTGAGCAGGGCAACTCTGGTCACTTGCAGAAACCACAAAGGGGGGCCCTCTACAAACCTAAAGCCATGAGAGCACTCACTGACTGCATTTAAACCTCTCCATCAGCAGCAGCCACAGACTGGGATTCACATTTTTTTGTCACAGGTAAATTCTACATTAGGGACTTTTTCCATCTCTTCCCAACCTGAGTTCATTTCAGATGCCAGCATCTGTTGGCATCTGAGTTTTCAGAAGGAGAAGTCTCCTTCCCTGCAGCCAGACTGCTTCAGGGTGTGAAGTCTCTTGGTCGGGGTATTATAGACCCCAAACCCTCACTTAGAGAAACCTGGATGGAGGAGCAGCAAAGGCTCCACCTTAACTGCAGCTGAGGATACTCCATTCCAAGTCATCTGAAATTCTTTTAAAAGAGAAAACATAAAAACTTAAATGTGCTATTTAGCATTTATATGACTGATGCATTAAAAAAAGCCTTTTGCTTAAATTAAAACTATTTTATCTGTACCTGACAAGGAATGCTGTTAATTGAATGACATTTTTTAAAAGGTTTACAATTTGAATTTTGTTCAGTGCTGCAGGCTGCATGTGATCTGAACTTCAGGATTATATTGTCCTATGAGACAACTTGGTTGATGTCTTGCTTGTAAATGGTAGCAATAAAATCTAGTTTACTACACAAATGCAATCCTGATTCTTCTTACTTCAGCTGAGGAGGGGTTTCTGTAGGAGAACTCAGCTATACAAAAGCCTGCTAAAACCTTTACAAAGAACATCAAGAGTTTCTCATTCCAAAATGACTAAGAGCTCCTACACAAGAGCCCTCTTGCGACTACCTGGGAAGTGCAATATTAAACCCATAGAGGAAAAGCACATCACTTCTGAAAGAGATAATTCATCATGTCACCTGCTACCATATCCCCCCGCATCATAACTTATTTTTATTGACCAAGGACAATGCAGGGAAAGGAAAAAAAAATGCAGTAGAGATTTATTAAACATTAAAAAAGTCTAGGAAAATATAAAAAAGCTCCCCCTTAAACACAGTTATTGATAACTTCTCCTCCCAGAGTACAGCAGAATGTAAGAAACACCATTACTTTACTACAAAGATAACAGAGAAGGCAACCATCTGATGTTGTTAAGGAAGTCTCTCCTTAAGCGGTTACTGAGGAAATAGATGGGGCTGTTTTCTAGACAGTGAAACCATACATTGAGCTGTTTTCGTCCTCTGTCTGCGGGAAACTGCCTGCACACCCAATGGAAGGTGTGGTGCCCGAGCTCTGGAGGCACTTTTGGGTGCCTACTTGAGTAACTCTGCCTTGATTGCAGCCACTCCAGCAGTGGCACCTGGAAGCAGGGCTGTTGAGAAGCCAACGGTGAGGTAATCTGCATGTTTGATGGAGCTGTCAGACTTCGTGAAGGATGGATCGTGCCCAGAGATGAGTGCATCTCAGGTACTCCCATAAATCTCACAGCAGGTATGAGAGCTGTGTACAACCAGCAAGAAACTCATGCCATCCAGTTTCATGGCCAAACAGTGGGACTGGCCCAAAGAGCAGTTCAGGTGTTCAGGGTCCTGTCCAGCCCAGATGGAACAAATCCTGCACTTTCTGTTGCCCCTCCCTTGCAGGCCCCCCAGTCTGGTGCCTTCCCACCCTCTGCACAGGGCCTTTGCCACAGCTGAGCCTCTCCCACAACCCAGGGCCACAAAGTCTCCTGCAGCTTTTCAGGTCTGGTATTGGATTTCTCAGATAAGCCTACCTTTAAGTATGACCTTTAATCTTGACATACTGCTGCAAAGAAGAATACTGGTTATAATTTGGTTTTACATTTGTTAGATTATTTGACCTTTTAAAACAGGCATTTTATATAAATACCACAAGGAGTTTAAATATATCATAGAGTAGCCCAATTGCTCACGTGGCTGGTTCAAAGCACACTGGGCAGTGCTGGTCTCTCCTCAGCACATGGTGGTTTAGCCATTTTATTATTGCCTCTCTTGGATTCCTCATCCAGGCCTGATTCTGAAGGCTAGGTTGGGAAGGTAATTTGTAGTCTCAGTCTTATAGTGCTAGAGAATATCTGATGTGGAGTTGATTGAATTATGGTAAAAATTACTACAGTAGAGCTGTTCCCTGGTGATCTGTATGTCTGTGGAGAATTACGATGACTATTGCTTCCAACTAAGTACAACTCAAAAAGTGTCTTACAGATACACCGTCAAAATTTTCTTGCTTCTTTTATTCTGATTAGGAGGAACACGTTTTAATTGATACAATAGTGTTTATTAGAATAATGTCATCTCAGTAGATAAGTAAATCAAATAAAAAAACTTTAGCTTTCTTCTTTTATTATGTATTTCACCATCCGTTTGCTATCATCTCAATGAAGAGTAAGTAGAGTGGGGAAATTTATGCATAATGCAGCTGGGGATAAATCTGAATAAGGGGTTGGATGCTTTCAACTCCACCCAAGTACAAAAAGCAAAAAGGAAAAAAAATGCTACTAAGCACTGCCTCAGGTTTGCTGGTATAGAAATCTCTCAAAAGATGCTGCTGAAATTAAACAAGTTATAAAATACCATATGCAAAGCATATCTGAATGGTGTTTGGAGCTACAGGGCAATACCCTTTAAATGTTTAACTAACTACGAAAACCCTGACACATACTTGATTAGATTTGTAAAAAAGACTTTTTTTTCTCAAAAGTAATAAAAGTAACTACTGTAATAAGACAATGAAATTCTTAATACATGTAACTCAGGACAGCTTTGGGTTTAACAGCTCTGGCTGTGCTTTCTCAAGTTTTAGGAGGATCGATTGTTCCAAAAAATGTATACATCTTCTTCCCTGCTGAATATGGAGCTAAAAATATTTGAAAACAAAGAACCCCCTTGGGAAAGCAAGTTCACAAAGGTGTTAAGAAAAGCCTTAATACCTCTATCTAGAGCACGACAGATTGCTCTTTTTACTCCTGGAGAAGTTCATGCAGTACATCACCCTGCATCCCCCTGCATGTCAGCCTACCGTGGGACCTCAGAGCTGGCCACGAGCAAGCCCACGAGGTTCTCCACACTTGCTATTTAAAATATATTATTGTTCATGCTCCAGTTATTGAGAAATACCTTCTGTAGTAACAGGAGCTGCACATTTAATATGTTTTGATTTTTTTTTTGTATTAACTTGTAAGTCTGTCTCCTTCCATCAAGAAATTATTGCTCCCCAAGACACAAAGTGATCATCAGCACAAAGCCATAGCTTGCACACCGAAGGGCTTTGGCACTGCCACTGTACCCTCACTTCTGACTATATTCTTGGTGAGGCATATGCTTGTCCTGAAACAAAGTAACTGGAGATTGTGTATAAATAGATGCACTGATCATGTAATGAAGACAACCCTGAAGGCACTTATCTCAGTCTGAAGAAACGTGCTGCTGGTGAAAGAACAGAAAACTGTATTTTTATTTACTTCAAACCAATAGTTCCAGTCAATTTAACCCGAGGCAACGGTACCAAAGGAGACGCCTTTGTCCGCGCGTCTCAAAAGCCGCGGGTTCTGGCTGCAGGTCCCAGCCAACGGCTCGGG
>NW_010187210.1:0-3580 GCF_000695765.1 Mesitornis unicolor | reverse complement strand
AGTGGGAGGTGTTCCTGCCCATGGCAGGGGACTTGGACTAGACGATCTTTAAGGATCCTTCCAACCCAAACCATTCTATGATTCTGTACATAACGTGTAGACTTCAACTGGTTTAGCTAAATATGTGATTATATAAATTGACACTGCTGTTCCTTTTTAAGACTGGATTGTGCTTTTTTCTTGTCCTGAAATAAATGTATTAAGTGAACCTGGAATAAGTCTTACTTAAACAACAGAAACAAGCCAGTTTCATCTTAGCCAGTTGTTTTCTGTCTGAACTGGTGAGGTTTAAAATTAATTCAAATCTGTACATTCTTCTCATTTAGGCAGTGCCTGCTCTGTGATTCTAAACCCAAACCAATCACAAAATCTGTGGATTTATGACTACTTTTCAGCAGTTTCGTCCTCTTAAAATCTCTCCAGTTCATTCTTAGAAGTCTATTGCCATTCCTAGGAATGTCCCCTTTATTCACAGCTTTAATGAAAACAAATTCTAATGGGCTTTATTGCTGAGCAAGGGTGAAAAGTCAGTAGCCTCGAGGAGCTAAAACTTTCTCTGTCTGCAGCCCTGTCAGAAGAATTTTACACATTCTGACTGCCATCCTCAGCAGACACCTAGAGAGATGCACGTTAAGCTATGCCTGGCTTCAACCTCCCCTGGCCTCCCTGCTGAAGCTGTCAACACAATACTGACAAACAAGCATCATTTGTGAAGGCTGTTCCAGTGACTATTCACTGGTTCATTAGGCAACAGACTGATCCAGTGAGGATTTCTCTTCCATGACCGTAAGAAAAATTACGTCTATGAATTTGTCCTCTTCTCTCAGTATCATCATTCCCTTTCTGTTTTTCTCCTTCCTCTAAAAACATATGAAATATCTTTCTCCGTCTTCACCCCTTCATTACATTACATTCAGATCATCAGAGATTATTTCTATGCTTCTCAGATACACCTACCAATACTTCATTCACAGGATTTACATTAGCTTGTGTCTTAACAAGATGCTTCACATTGACAAAATTGTTTTTAATCAAGTGAACCAAGAAAATTATTGGGAAAAAATCAACACTTTACACTATCTGTTCAGCAGATGTCTACTGCATTTATGGCTTAATATTTATGTTCACCTATGGTCTGCAGGTTTATTGCCTCTTATATGTACTGTTACTGATGAAATAGGTATGCCAGACTTTGTTACTTTCTACACAAATCAGAAGAAACTCAGAGCCTAAATCAATACAGAGCTAAAGGAGAAATTATATTCCTGCTTCATGGTCACACTGACTGGAAAGTAAACAAAAAGTAGGATTAACAACCTTAAGAAGCTGGAGGTATCATAAGTAGCACAGGTTTCAGATGGACTCTCGGTACCCAGTCCATCACCGCTGACTGAAGGCACCACTCAAAGAGCAGCACTCCAGAAACATAGCTGATAGGAGGGAACCAGGAGAGTGCCCTACAAAAATAAAAGGGCAAACTGTCAAAACTGACAGCAAGGAACACAAATATATACCCTGTGGAAAGGAAGGGAAACAGGTCAGTATCAAGAGAGCGATCAAAAGTTAGGTGGTGCTGGAAGGAAAGAGGACAGACTGCTCCAGGAGTGGACTGCATATCACTGAGGGGAAAGGCGAAATGGAAGCGAAGGGCTATTGAAGCCTGTCCCAAGCAGCACAGCCTGAAAGGAGGAAAGCTGTGGAAGCGGACCCAAAACTGACCAACGAGGTATTCCATCCCACATACGTCATACTCTGTATAAAAGCCGAGGGATCACAAGGGTCTCAAATCCCTTCTTCCATCTTGGAGCCCTTCCATCTCAGACCCTTCTGCCCATCTTGATCCTGCAGAGGCCGAGGCCTGAACGGAACCCTGCTCGTTCATCTCCCGCTGATCCTGATTTGTGTGTCCTGCATCCTGCTCCCACCTGCTGCTGAGTTTGGTCTGGGACTTTTCCAGTGCCCTGCTCCGCAGAGCCTCTGGTGATGTATTCGTCATTGGGGGGAGGGTGGGGGGAAGATTTTATATTGGTTTTGTATATATTTGTACATATTTCTATATATTTCATTATTTTCCTTTTTACAATATTATCCTGTAGTATTAGTATTATTGTTTCATTAAATCTGTCAGTTTATTTTCCAGCCCGTAAAGTCTCTCTCCCTTATTCTCTTTTCTCTTCCCTTCTGGGGAGGGGAGAGGGGTTAACAGAGAGCATCTGTCCAGGATTTAGTGGCCGGCCCAGCCGTAAACCACGACACTTAGTTGAAGCCAATACACAATGCCAAGGGAGAGAAGAGGCTCCCGTCACTACCCAGATGTTCACCCCATTGGCTGAGCACACAAATGCTCTTGTTCCAGGGGCACTGGCTGGGAACACAATAGCAAACCTCTACAGGGATTGTGGCATACCAGATTTGCCACTTTAATGCCATTCTCCTTTTCAGGTCAGATGCACCTTTTCTGACCCTGTAACTACATGAGAATGCAGTTTTACACACATCTAAACCAAGAGAATTAAAATTAATCACAAATACACCAATTAAAAACGTATTCCCACCACTGTGACAATTACAAGCCATGACCAAAGAATGAACCAAGGCAACAGAACTTCCCAGTGCCACTAGCCTGCCAAAAGCATGAAAACCTAGACAACACATCTTGCCTTCCATTAGTGAGTGACCCCTACTCCTTGGTCAGCTGCCACAACCCATTGGACACCACAGCACCATGGTGAACTTAGAGTGAAGTTTCTGAGAAGTTACTGAACTTCAACAGCAGAATTAAAGATCCTGTTTCTCCATACAGCTTGATCTCACAACTCCCCATGAAATTGGTAGGCCTACTCATTAAATAATGAGCTTCTCAGTCAGAGCAAGCGTACCATAGTCTGCCTCACTTGATGAGTCTAATCAGTTTTCCAAGTGGAATATGCAAACTGATTATCTGCTCTACAAAGTGAGTTTCAGCAGAAGCAGAAAGCACTTAAATCTCCTGAAATTAGAGTTATTTGATCAAATGTCAAATATCACTTCAAATACCATTAATTTCCCTTTTCTTAAAAAAAATTAAAACCCACATGACTTATCTCTTTCTTAAAAGATCTTAATTACTTATCTCTTTTTTAAAAGAGATGGCTATATTATTTTTAAAATATCTGTTCTACACAAATATTTAAATAGGGTTATCTTCTTCCCCTGGGAGGGAAAAAAACCCACAAACCCAAAACACAAACAAAAAAACCAATAACAACAACAAAAAAACCAAACAAAAATAAAAAACACGAAACCCAAAAACACAAACCCCTAACAACATGAAAAAGATGAGTGGGTCCTTGTGTACCAAGTCAATCCCTACATTGACTGTGAAGGGAACTTGCCTTGTCATGCTACTTTTCAGCGCTTCCCTTTTCTTCCACATTTTCAAGACCTGAATAAAAATGAGAAACTATTATACACCACAGAATAAAAAGAGATTGTTCTGAAAATTTTCTTAGAAATTACAACGTTTCAGGCAAATCAGCACATTTTAACAAACAGATTTGTTCTTCAGCTTCTGATAAGAAGGAAAGAAGGGTAACTGTAG
>NW_010187209.1:0-4002 GCF_000695765.1 Mesitornis unicolor | reverse complement strand
CTCAGAGCCCTTATATCCCAGATTCCAAAATCCTAAGGGGCGGCCTCGAGTGTCTCCCAGTCCTTTTTTCCACTTTCCTTTTTTCAAGTTTGCTAATCACCATTTGTTTATTGGTACACCACTTTTGTGGCAGGAGAAGTAATTACCTTGTATTATATGTAGTAGACGAAAATCCATGCCCTCAATTCCAAAAGAAACTGAAAAGGAATTGTGTCTTAGAAAGGGAATTAGTGCAACTTGTTTTGCACGGTTGCTTCTAGCAACACTCCTAACTTGTTTCTCTTTTAAGTCTGAACTTTCATAAGGAACACCCCTGCAGGGAACATGTACCCGACTGGTTCCCTGTAAGGCAAGCATTACTACCTCAGCTTGTTGTTTCTTGCCTGTTGATAATGACTCTGTTATTACCTGTTCATGTTCTCATGCACTATTCATTATACATGAGAGGAACTTGGTGAGCAGCATTGATGATTGAATATATCAAATATTTAGTGATAGTTGTGTATGATTCAATAATTCAGGACTAAATAATTGCTGTATTCTGTGAAAGTTCCAGAAGGGGTTATGCAATGTCCATAATGCATCAGTTCTTTAAGACTAACACTGCGTTTTTATACACAAGAGCCACTCTAACTTCTTGAGTTCTCATGAATATGCTTAATGTATTCTGATTTGTACTGCACCAAAACACAGTGCCACATGCATGGACACTTCTAAAAGCCCTCATCTGCTGGGAAATCTGTGCACATAAGTTACATGGAATCTAACTGACCCAGAAGCTTTGAACTCTGACAGGGGGCATAAATACAAACTCAGAGAGGAAGTGAGATGCAACCTCATAACCTTCACCTGTTCCTGAGCACTAACCACATGAATGTATATATGTCACTGCTAAGTTATATTAAAAGGAAATTTGTTTTTATTAGGATTGGTTTTTCCACGTATTTATAATCTCCAAAGTCTGGAGTCATAGGAACAGTTTCCTCTTTTTTTTTCTGCCAGTGAATTTTCAGGAAAGCATTAGTTTATTGCATCCGTGCTTTAAAATAAGAGTTGGTAAGAAAAACTTCAATTTATCACTTTTTATATGGAAAAGACTTGTCTGTTAATCACAATATTTGCTATGAAACAGTCAAAAGTTCCACAATGTTTTGGTTTGGGAAAACATAAAATTATGTCCAAATATTTCAAATTTAAAAATTCTACAAAGAACAAAATTAATATTATAAATAAAATTTTCAAAATCTGAGATCAAACTATTTCCTTGCATATGTTTCAAATTAATACATTTTATCCTTTGTTTTTTTCACTTCCCCAACTTCCCATCCTGCCCCACCCCAGAATAAAGACAATGATGCATATTGGAATCCTTTCCAAGCTTAATACCAAGATTGTAATTCAGGTGAGATGCTCTTCTTCCATTCATAAACTACCCAAAGATCTCTTTTGTGTCATCAGAATTCTTCAAATGAATCACATGCTTTCACTCAATCTCGAATCATCCATATCACATTATATAAGTTGACAGAACTTGCACAAGCTGAACTATGAGGTCTGCATAGCACTGCATTTCAGAAACTTGTGTCTCAATAACTGCAGCTTGTATTTAGTTCAAATTTGACATGGTTAATTATCAGTGGTAACTTCATAAAATATCTTTTTCAGTCATGAAATAGATCACTCTTCATGTATACCCACATTTAAGGATTTGTTTTTCCCAGATCACCAAAGCTAGTTTGGGACTAAATTAGATTTTCAGAATCATCTCATCCCTATCCTGAGTCATCAAAAATTTCCAAAACATCAAGTTAGTGTATTAAAGAACTATAAACCAGATAGACAATATGAGGACCAACTCAATATGTACTGTAATGATACTGCTGTTAATCATGCAAATGACCTCCTCATAAAAATATTACTGTTTGACATCTCTCATTGAGCTTGGATCTTATCCCTGTCTCTGTCAGATTCTCCAGTTCTCAATTACTGTAAATTTCCAAGATTTTAAATTTGAAATATGTGGCATCAAATATAAACAAATTGCAAAACAAAATAGATAAGCTGGTTTTACATAAAGCTACAACTTCTGAAAAAAAACCCAAACTCTTACATCGTGAATAAGAGACTTAATTGGCAGTGTTTTTAAATTTAAGATTTCTGTGCATTTAGTCTCCATCTGTAGCATGAGATTAATCACATACTCACTTTAATAGGCAGATTAAACAATAAAAAATCATAAACTAAAAGCAAAGCTTAAACTGAGTAAATCTTTCTACTCAGTCCCTCTAAAAGATTTCACATTCAATTATCAAATACTTTTAACTAGTCCTATACCTTCACTATTCTCATTTTCCTAAACATATATTTTCTCTCTTTATACTCCAAACCCTATCACTCTACCTTGACACTGTAAGAAAATTTATGCTCTTTTAGTTCTACATGAAAGGCAGTTAACTAATAAGCTTACAATTGTTGTAGACTAAGAACTTGCACAGGGGGAGTTCCCATAGACAGATGAATATCTCAGGAATTGGGAGTGGGAAGGAGGAGAAATGAGAGGCCAAGAAAACCAAACCAAACCAAACCAAAGCAAAACAAAACAAAACACATTCCTTAGTGTCCTGATTAGCCTTTTAGACTGCTTATGCCAACAGCCAGATCTGCTCCTCAGATTCTCAGAGGAATGCTTTAAAAAAATCTAATAATTGATATTGTTGAACTCATGGCACAGTCAAAAAGCATATGAATAATTCTGCCTTTTAGAACATAGAATAATATTCAATAGTCAAGGCATGAGGCTAAACAATAAAAACAGAGTAAGTATATAAATTGTTGTTTGGTAATGAGCACTCTGCTTCAGACGTTGAAGTCAAGAGTCCTCTAGTGAAAAGGGTATGTTATAGTTAGAGATTCTCACTTAAATTAATATATGGAGAACAGCTGCAAAGGCAAATGGGAAACCAAGATCTCCAACATCTGAATGTCCAATTTAGCAGCTTTAAGATTGTTTTATCATGTGTCATAGACTCATAGAATATCCCGAGTTGGAAGGGAACCACAAGGATCACTGACTTCAACTCACTGTTCTTCAGAGAACTACATAAAACAAAACCATATGACTGAGAGCATCATCTATCTACAAAATTGAAATTACAGAAAATAATTTCAAAAAACACAATAAAAAGAAAGATGCAAAATTCCTAGCAGAGTTTAGGAAATTAATCCCACTGTTGACTAATATATGTGTTGAACTCCAGTTAAGGAAAACACTCTTGGTAATGAAAAACACCAAGAAAAAAGCAAAAATTGAGTAAGCCATTTTGTACAGTTGACACTGTATAAATCAAAGTCATAGTTACCTCAAGAGAAATGATTGATACATGCACACAATTGAACCACACAGCAGACTAGAAAAGCATCAGGGACATTTAATATTTAAAGATATTTATTGTCTGAACTTAAAAGCATTAAAGCAGTAATCAAAGTATAGCTTAGTTATTTCTGTATTGTGAGGAATTCTTTCCAGTGAGCTGATTGACTTTGCCTTCAAAAGGAAGTTTTACAGACAAGATAGTATCTTGTTTTTCTGGTTTACTACTTGTGTAGGTCTTCATAAGATTCTCCTTCATAATACTATTCACAAAGGATACTCTAGCCTCCTGATGGGATACACTTAGTAAAGAACTGTAACAGATACATGTTAGTGTTCTCTCTTTCCAACTTGAACGGAGCCAAACAATCAACATTTGTAGATGACATCAAAGATGTTATGCATACCTCAAGAGTCACTGTAAGAAGTTGTGAGTTTTTTTGTTTTGTTTTGTTCTGTTTTGGCTTTTTTTTTCACCTTCAGAACACTATGGAAGGATGCAGAATAGGAAAGACTTACTACTGCTCTGAAATATATTCAAACTCTCACTAATTCCCTATCACAGATATTAATAGACATTGTATTGGGTTTTCTGTAAGAAGGTTTTTGGTTGTGTCTTTGATAATGGGGGA
>NW_010187208.1:0-30596 GCF_000695765.1 Mesitornis unicolor | reverse complement strand
TCGTCCAGTCCACACTTCCTCAGTTTAGCCTATTTCAGCAGATAAATGCATGCCAATAGCCAATGGATATATGTACAGCCAGTACTCCCAGTAAGGGTGAAATCGCCAAACCAATGTTTTTTCCTTTACATCTGAATGGTGGTTTACACTGCTCAAGCTTACGCTGCTAACATCAATTGATTAATCTCTAAATGAGTATTAATGAAGATGTATGCTGAACACCAAGCTGGGCTGGCTGGGTGCCCAGGTATTGGGAGCTATGCATTTTTCATTACTGGAATGCATTTACTCTCACTGATGTGCAGAATTCCAATTTTAAAGTTATTCTTTCTAAATTAAAAAAAAACCTGCAGAGGCAGAATATCCAATTAGTACTATAAGACTGAAAAATATTAACCCAGGTTTGGTCAATAGGACAAAGTGCTCTCTTTGGCTGGCATTTGAGTGAGAACATTCCTAAAGGAACTGTGAGATTTGGTATAAAATGGAAGAGTTTTGTCAGCCTTCAAAGCATCTGATCTCCCAGGAAATAAAACTTTTGGAACCGAGTCTTACTTAAGACTTTATTACAATAGAAAGAGCACTACAGAAATTTCTTGGTTAACAAATACCTGAATTTCGGTGACAAACAATGATAGGACAAGGAGTAACGGACACAAGCTGGAACACAGGAGGTTCCACTTAAATTTGAGAAGAAACTTCTTCTCAGTGAGGGTGACAGAGCACTGGAACAGGCTGCCCAGAGAGGTTGTGGAGTCTCCTTCTCTGGAGACATTCAAAACCCGCCTGGACGCCTTCCTGTGCAACCTCATCTAGGTGTTCCTGCTCCGGCAGGGGGATTGGACTAGATGATCTTTTGAGGTCCCTTCCAATCCCTAACGTTCTGTGATTCTGTGAATTTATGTAAATTTTAGTTCCTTACAATGGAACATATGTCACATATGTTAAAAGATGCACAGTAAGCTGTAAAATGATATCTGCTTTACAGATGGTCTGTTTTTCTTTTTTCTATATTGTTTTCTGTTATGTGAATGGTATAAAAAGGAAATTAAGTTAATATTCTGATTTTTTTTTTCTTTTGAAGACTGAAAACTACACTATCATTTTGAATTAAGATTTATCACCCTTTTATTCCCTTTTCAGCAGAGGCTAAGTTTCATGTACTTCATCTGCTTTGAAATGTCCCAGAGCCATATTGCAGCTCCAGTTGCAATAAAAATATTTCTATTACATAATATAATAAAAAATCTAAGAGAAAAAAATAAATAGGTAGCTGCACTGTTTTGGCTGTGTAGGCATAGGTATCTTTTGCTAGCACCTCCCAGTGGAATAACCCTTTTGATTTTTATTCTGGAAAGCACTTGGGCCCTGGGCAGTCTTAGTTGATTTCCCTGGTACTGTTCACTGGTTGAACTGAGACAGGTGGCCAGCTGCTTTGTAAGATGAATGTTTATTCTTGCTAAAATCTGTGCTGCGATATTATGCATAATTAAGGGAAGAGCATTTTACTGGACTGTGGAAGCTGAATAGCACAGAATCATGTGCTTTATGTTTATTTACGTTTAAGTTTCAACTTGGGATCATCTGCCCAGGTGACAACTTCAACCCCCCAGCACACCTGCAGTGTGAAGACTGATGCATTGGAACAGGTAGGTCCTGGCATGGAGAAAAGAGTGAAAACTTTCCCTTCATTACTAAGCTGTCATCACCCAAGATTTCATACCACAGCCACACTGCAAGCTGCAGCTACCGGTACGCTTGGCTCTTGATTTATTTAAGTAGCAGTTGGTGATGTAATAGTATTTAATTAAGCTCATCTACTGACAGAGACAGCACAGTTGAAACCACCTAAGCTTTGGTAGCCCATTCTCTGTGATGTAAATGAATTTTTGTGTTGTTGACTCTGACAAGGGAACCAGGATGACAACATGAAAATTATCCTCTCAGGTCATCCTGTGGTACCTAGCAACAGGGAACCACCAAATGCTGCTGCCCAGTCTGGCTGTCTGTACTGGAACAATGTTTTTCACATTATACATTCTCCAAATTCTTTAAACATCTTTAATGAAACATAGCTACATGTGCATATACACATGCTTTAATGCATATACATGTGTGTGTATGTAGATTTATTTATTTATACGCATATTGGGCACCTTTCATACCAGAACAAAACTGTTTCTATTCCCAAACGTGAGTATTTGATCCCAGACAAGAAGCCTCAACCTGCCAGACAATCAGACTTATTAAACTCCAGTGCTTTCGAACTTCTCTTGCTGGAGCAAGCTTAAATCCCTTTTACATATTTGGTTTAGTAAGAAATTTGTCACAATTTTGAACAATAAAAAAATAAACCATTGCAAGAAGCTATGTGTGTTCCTGATGGACTTGTAAGCTATTTGGGAACAATTTTCACATATTTTCCAGCAGTTAGATGCATTGTCCCAGATTCTAATGCTATCCTGGGGGGATTAAGCTATTCAGAGGTTGCATCAAGTTCTTCACAGATCCAGGGAAAAAATACTTGCTCATTCTGGCTGCAAATTTTTAGGTGAGAAGTTGAATCTCTGCTCTGTGCTGTCCATGGGCCAGCAGGACTACACAGTTTTGTGAAGACACAGGACACCGTATCATTGCGGGGCTGCAACGGATCATTTTCCTGAGCTAGCACAAGAGATACCACAGAATTGTTCAATTCACCATTCTCTGTGAAGCTGGGACGAGCATGTTAATGTAAATAAGCATGAAGCCCAAATTCCTTAAACTGCTGTATTTACTGAATTACTTTGTGATATAGTGACATAGTACTGTCAGAGGTATTAATCTGACTATTTTTAAACCAACAATTAACTACAAGCTGGTACGAAACCAGCACCAAAAGAACTAAACAGCAAGCTTCCCTGCTGTTATAAGCACCTATAAAATAATTTGTAAACTTCTAAGTTCAGATTTGACAGAGCACTTGAGCATATGCCAATTAAAAATATGTAAGAAGTCCCTCCAGCTTACATCTGTGAAGACTAGGGAGGAAAAGGACACTGTCAACTTACGAAAGTATGTGAGAAAAGATCGTTCTCTGGAAGTGCATATTTGCAAAATATTATAAACTCAGTACGAATACTTCAACTGCAACTTTCTGAATCCTCTAATACAGTGGCCAAACAAAGCTTTCTCAAATGTAAGTTGACTTCAACATAGAATCAGACAATCTGAAAACCAATCAAAAAGCTATAAACCACTACAAAACACAGCACGCGTCAAAGGGCAGGTGATATCTCCTGCCAGTTGCCCTCCATCCAGTTTCCCCTCACCTGTTTAATAGTAGTAGCATTTCCACCACCACTCCTGCACCCAGCATGTTTCCGCTTGGTATCATCACCTTACTACGCATTTACAAGGAGTGGGTGGGTGGGGTAAAATAACAGGGTCTTCCCACATGGCATAGACTGGGAAGAATTCAGCAATTTAGCATGAATTCATAATTCAGTAGTTTATTTTAAATGGAAGAAATTTGATCTACCATAGTTTCATTTTCTGTATTTTGAATACTATAATAGGCAACACGAAACAAAGTAAACATTTTTAAATGCAAGAATAATGCAAAATGACTTATAATACAAGGCAAATTTTGGCAACTGGCAGCATTTAAAAAGCAACAATAGGAAACAGATCAGATGAAGCACTAATTTGTATAGCACAGTAGAAACCCAACTGCTCCTCAGCCTTTTTCATATTGTAAGACCAGAAAAAGATCAATTATATATAGCCACACCAATGAAAGAATAACCAATCCACAGCATATGAAAAGTAGCTTTCTATACCAGTTTTCAGACAAAATGTAAATATGATTTGATTTCTTGCTGAGCATATTGCTCTAATTTTTGTAATATTTGTGTTGTTTTGTATTTTTTGTATTATGTATGAGAAAATTACATGTTGTTGAAATGCTCATTTCCTTTTAATCACTGGCACCATTGTATTAGAGCTATGTTAACAGTCACCATTTGAGAAAAAAAAAAAACCAACACAGACAAAAAAGTTGTCATTGTAGTAGGGCAAAATCCTGCTTTGAAAAATAGGGTAAATAAAAAACCAACTATGGCAAAATAAACCTCAAAAGGTTTTCATAAAGCACATGAAGTTCACTGTACCAATTCCTATTAGGAAAAAAGGTCAGTAAATGTATATACAAAGGAAGTGTTAAACTACAGTTCTGTATCATTTGAGTGTAGGAGCTACTGCTGTGACATTTGATTCTTATTTTCCAGGTAACACAACAATGTTCACTTAAAAACAGAAATTACAGGCCAGCAATCATATATACATATATATTTGTAATTATACCTTTGAGTATGCCACATTTATGCTGATAAAATTACTCAAAGTGCAGCTATACACATTCTGCATGAACTACTGAAGAATAGTGTTATCAATTAGACTTAAAGCAATCTTTTACAGAGCAGTTTCTTTTCTGAAAATGGAAATTCATTAAAAATTATAACAAGAATTAAAGAAGTGGAAATCAAGAGCAGCCTTCAGATTATTCCCCTAAGAAAAATTGTACTATTTTCTAACCATTTGACTTGACAAGGAAAAGTTATTTAGGAATGTTTTACTGATGAAACAAAGAGGACCAGACACTGCAGCAAAGAATTACATATAATTCTACATAAAAAGACAGACTTGAAACTTCAAGATTTTGTGGAAGAATGATTAAGCGTGTAAGCAAGTACTAAGACAGTGATAATGTGATTCAAAACCTAAGCAATTAGCTAAACTTTCAAACTCATTAGAGGCTTATTAACCTAAACTGCCTGGAGAAGTTCTTGATATATGGATTCACTTGACTATGTATAGTTAACCCTCAGATTTTCATCCAGAAACAGGTACCAATGGTGTGAAATAAACAGAGCAAAATTCACAAAGCTCAGGTATGTCAATGCCTTCCTGGGAACCTGAATGTAGGAAAACATAGGAAAAGTTTAGATCACAAAAGGCATGGAAAGACAACTCAGAACTGTATGGATAATACGCAGACAAATACGCATTTCCACATTTGTACTTCTAGTCTGTTTACAAAGCTTGGCTTTAGGGCATTCAAGTTAAATGTCCACATTTTTATACAGAATAAGAAATAATTCTCTCCTTGATGAATCTATGGTACTATTCTCAGCTTTATTCTTCCCCTTAGGTCTCAGTTTTTAAATTTAAAGCCCTCAAAATATTACAGTCAGTTGTGGTGCTGGAGGAAGGAATTTCGACTGCAGAAGAAATCTACAAGAAACTGTACAAGAAAGTAAGAGACAGAATTTTAGGAAATTATTCTTCAGTATTTTAAAATTATCAACCATGCAGTAAATTAGATTAACTCTAACCTGGAACACTGCTTCAGCAATGAAAGATGGGCAGGATAATAGCAACAATGTTATGATGCCATCTCTTTTTTGGAGTATGTCTTAGGTATTTAAGAACCAACAATGTACTAATGTACAGAGTCCAAAGGTTATTTCTGATACTAGATGTGATTAGGAAATTAGTTTTCCCTCATCAGAAAAGAATTTGCTTTTTCATTAAAAGACTAGACGTTTTCAGAATCTCTTTTTCAGTGAAAACTCAAATAACTTCACTACACACAATTTTGATGAAAATATTTTCAAATTTAAGTTAAATCTGTTTCCTCATAAAACCAGCTTAAGCTTTTATATTTATATATCTGAAAGGGTATTATTTCAGCCCAATATTTCCCATGAAGAAAGCATTTGAAAGATGGCTTTGTCAAAATTTCTGTACCATAGCCTTCTAATTAGAAGAGAAATTCTTAAATGTTGGCTTGGGGCAAACCACTTTCTAGAACAAACAGTCCAATAGATCTCTAGCCCCTAGACACAAAACTGCTGAGAGTTTTTACTTAATTCCAGTTCTGTGGAACCCCTGCCTTCATCTTGTGTTCATACAACATCCTTACAGTAACAGCAGCAATTACTTTAATGTAAAACAACACCATTATTACTCTATGCAATGAGTTTGTAGCTTCTCATTTGCTAAATGAATTTACCTACTAAACCCAAAGGTCAGTATCATATGACAACGCAGGAGCAGAACAACAGGAAGAGTTATGCAGATCAATGGAAAACGTGTGGGAACTTCAGCGCTGTCATTTTGAAAATGTCTGTTCTAGCACCGATGTTTGTAATAACGCAAATCCTTATTTTAAATCACTTTTCCATACTAGTATATACTTTTTTCAAAGCGCTGCTCTTCTGATTGGTTTCAGAAGCCAAACTTCCATTTCACAGTAGCTTTTGACCCTGAAAATGATAGAAGTACTTTTATTAATAAAAGACTAAGCATGGAGATTTGGGTTTTTTTTTTAATTTGTGAGCAAATATCAAGCAGTTCTTTATTTAAACTGAATAACAATTCATTTCTGACTCAGGATGGTTTTGAGCTCCAGATTTAGACCAACTACATTTAGCTGTCTAAATATGTGTTAGATGTCAAAGCTCCTATGAAGTTCAATGGAAAACTAGCAGACATACCCAAAGGCTCTGCAGAGCTCACTCAGCAGCAGGTATCCTGCCCCTATGCCATGGGCTGGGCACCTCAACAGCCTTGGAGGTTCCACTGGCTCAATCTGCATGGCCTTGAAAAAGAACAGTGTACCCAGCACAGTCCAGACTCCTAAATACAGGGGTGGGAGAAGGGTTACCTCGAACTCATGCTTAATATCTGGCTACTTTTTTATGCCAAAGAAAAGCCTGAGTCCTTCCCCAGAGAGTATAATATTGTCTATATATGGGTAAAACCAGAATGAATGAGAATGATTTAGTATCAGAATCAAATTCTCAACCTCTTAAAATGATAAATACCATCTCTCAAGTTGCTTTATTAACATACCCACTATTTTCATCAGCAAAACAAAGAAAATTCGGATTATGCTGTGATTTCCTGGATAAATTAAGGGGCTGTGCAACCTGGCATATTAGTCATAAAAACTGACCCTTTTTGCAAGATAATTGTATAAAAATGTTTTTATTGTCATGAATTATAGTTCCGGGTCGTTCCTGTAGACTACATCACTGAATTCCATTCTAAGACCTTCCCGCCCATGAATCTTCCTACACAGTAAATTTGGAAACTTACAAGTAATTCTCAAGTGTTCAAAGGAAAACATGCACTCTGAATGCATGTTTAGTAATACATAATAAGGAGACTTAGAGCAAAGCTTTTCAGAATCAAAACTGCAGGCACAAATCAAATAGCAGAAGTTATTTTAGCTCTAGTTCTCTTTTTAAATCATCAGCACCAATGAATCTTAGAAATGGTATTTTAAACACTTTATGGAAGACACTGTTTCCTCTCCAGGGTTTAAACATTGCCTACCAAAACCGACTTGATTAACTCATAAATATGAAAAAGATAGATTTAAAAAAAAAATAAATCTATATTTTAAGTAAAAAGGTAACGTTCTGACCATTCTCAGAGACACCATTTCTGGTCATCAGTCCTCGCTGAAAGTCACAGATTTTTGACCTACTGGATCTATGCTGCATCACTAAAACAGATCACCTCTGAGGAAGGACCATCCCTGAACTGCCTGGCTTGAAGCAGGAAAGATGAAATGCCAAACAAGGGCACAGGATATGCTGAAGTATGCTCTATATGGAAAACCTCCATCCATACAGTGGACTTTCTTTAGGGAAAGCAGACAACATATGTTCACTGGAGGAAACTTATCCAAGCAAAGTAAGGAAGGACATAAAGTCCATTTCTGAGACAAAAAGCACATTTGGTTACTTCTTATCACTCCTGTTGAAGCCAAAAGCCAGATTAAAAAATGCACAGCTGGTATTTTTTGTCTTTACTGCTATGTTTATCTATTTGTTTTAGACAATATACATTTTTATGCTGTTGTGTCTGTGTGACCATCTTGCTTACATCAATAGTTTCTTTTGAAAAAATATATTTCTATTTATTTCTGAAACAGTTAACTGTATAGGCTTACTCCTTCCTGCATGTTCTACTACTGATAACTTGTGATATGCATTAGACCAAGAAAACCAGTGGGTTTCATACACTGTATGTATCCTTAATATTCAAAGGAACACTGATAGGAAAAGCTTGTTCTGTCTTGCAAGACTATGATCAACAACCACCTACAACGTGGGCTGAAATACCTGGTCATGAAATTAAATTTATTCCTTTTGTGTAACATCATTTTGTCCTTGGATTAGATCTTAGCACCACAAAAGCATTCAGTCACCCCATTTCATGTAATGATATTAAATAATACACATAGCTTCACTTTAATGGTTTATGGTTTTAACTTCAGCTCAGATTCAAACGAAACTGAGCAGCACAAAAAAACCCAACCAGATTTATTTTAGTTTGAAAGAAAATGAACCGATTGAAATAGAAATTTAAGCCAAATTCTAAGTTCTACTAAGTACAAAATGCTTTTGTATTTAATGATGTTTTTTTCAGAAATAAAATCAAAGCTTTATTTGCTAGTGTCCAATAAAACCAAGAATCTTAGCTTCTGTTACATCATTATTTTGCTCTAGAAGCCATCTGTTTAGTAAAGTGGTTCTTTTGGAGACAGCTGATACAATGATTCAAGAGTAGGAACTATTATAGACATGTGATTTTATATTAATAAAGAAAAATATTTAAAATTTGTAATAAGCTTACCCAGAGTTCTCTTTCAGTACTTCAGAACATCTGCTGTTGGAGCCACTTCAAAAGCTTTTTGGATGAGCTGATGCATTTCTTCTGCTTGGCACGGAAATTTGGGTTCTACCATGGCCATGAGCGAGTGGAAACTGAAGAAACTGTCCAACAACAAATACACAAGGAGCATGGCCCCAGAGGACAGCAAGGTGCAGGCGACAGTATCTGGCATAAGAACCTTCCGCCCTTCCTGGCCGCCCTGCCCTGCCTACCTGTTGCCCTTGTTCTGAGCTAATGGCAGTGCTCCCAGCATACGTGAGGCCTAGGCACGAGCTGTGTGTTAGCCAAAGTTTGAGGAGAAGCTGAAGGAACAGTCACATCTCCAGAGGTCCTATCTGGCCTCCACCCTCCTGGGTGACCCTGTGCTGAGGTTTGACTTCTAAAGCACCTGAACTCAGCCCTGATGCCTGCTGGAAAGGATGCTGGGAAAAGGGATGTTCTCAAACTCCTACCTGAGGATTCATCACCAAAAAACACAGTTCAGAATAAACAGGCAGGAGAGAAAAGATCATTTTATTGCAAACATCAACTGCATGTGGCTCAGGAGTCACAAGGGTTCAAGCAGTGAAAAGTAATCAGCACCTGCAACAACAGAGTCCAAAAGCACTAGTAAAAGCCTAAAGGTGGGAAGAGGCACAATTTTGTTCTCCCTACTTTGGGAAACTTATTTTACAAGGAACCATTAATACCCCAGAAGAGAGAGCTATTGCTGGCATTGAGCATAGGCTGGCTCTGGTGCCTTATACCCATGGGTAATGCCCTTGGAGACCTGTGTGTGAGCAGAGATGAACAGTGGACATGTGCCACACAGCCAGGCTCAATCCAGAGCCCCTGGGGAGCTGCCGTGGGATTCTTTCCAAACCCAGCACGGCCTTATCCCTCACCATCAACCCTTGCCAGGAAGTTGGACTGACTTAAAGCAGTGTTGAGAGCTGGGAAAGATGGGCAGCAGAGCTTGGTCCATACCTGGGCTTCTTGATCTGCTGGACCTTCCTGCATTTTTTCCATTTCCCATCCCCCAAAAGACTTTCTTCTTTCTTTTCTTTTCTGACTGTCTTTCCGTCTCCTTTCTCCAGGCCTCTCTTCTCTTTCAGTTTTATCAGTTTTCACGGTGCCGGGAAAAGCCTGCAAACCTTCCCGTCCCACAGTGTGATTAGATAGGTAAAACTCCACTGGAGTCAGTTCTTATTTTAGCCAAAGCGAGCTCATTTTATCTTCTTTCCTCTGAAAGGCTCATCAGTTGTTCTGGGCACCCCAGGAACCCTGCTGCACTCATGAGGGTGGTTGGTAGCAAAGCTGGACTTGCCTAAACCAGAAATGCTGAAGTTAACCAGTGGCAAGAGACAACCTGGAGTAGTAAGTGGCTGTTTTGTCAAATTGCCACCTTGTCTCTACAGAGCATATTCCTTTGGTTGGTTTGTGTCATCCACATTTCACACAGTAACCACCCTGCTCCCTCAAGATAGACTCAATGAAGCTCTGATGAAGCAGGACCTGAGCAAAAGCCCTCTCAAGTTGGCAGCTATTCCCCTCTGTCTTTTTGTGGGCATTTTGTTTGATGAAGCACATGCCTAGTGCATTGGACAATCATGCCATTATCCTTGCAATGGCTCATCCTGACGAGTGGAGGAATAACCCAAACACACATAGCAGCTCTACTGCCAGGAGAGGCACAGCAGCACCTTGGCCTCATCAGAAGCTCCCCTGCTACCCCAGACATGCTGTCACAGTGTATGTGGAGCTGACATACCTATCCTCTTTCAGACTCCATCACCGTATCTCCCCCAGCTTCTTGTAGGACACTGAGCAGAGAGAGGAGTGCATACAGCAAGGCTTTTGCCTCATGGTCACTGTCTGCTCTGCCTGCAGGGCCACTGCTCTTGCAAATGCAGGTCTAGAAAGCAAAAGCATGTTCAGCAAAGTGACTTCTTTGAAGTGAAGGATACCTAAAGCAAAACCCACCCAAAGCCCTACCCCAGTTGCCTTCTCAACATTGAGGTTTCTGGTATCCCAAGCTCCAGCCTGTGACAGCCCTCAGTCCTTCCTCAAACCTCTGGATCTCTCTGTAAGCACTAGCAATTCCACAGCTAATGGGCTGGAAAGGCCACTTGTCCCCTCCCAAAAGATTTCACTACAGTTGTTAGTCTTTAACTCCACCAGCACCTTCACTTGCATACATCAAACCCTTGGTCTCAAGGCTGCTGCCTGAAAACGGACAAAGCAGTCTTTCCCACTCCTGACCCTTGTTTCTGTGCAGAAGCCTGTGTGGCTTTGGGGCTACTCTTCCAGGCAAACACCCCACCAGCATTTGCGCAAAGGAGGAGGCATCCAAAGACCTCTGAAGCAGCCAAGTTCTGGTGGGCTGGGAAGGCTGCAGCCAGCTGCTCAGTACAGTGTATCTTCTCAGTCACCTCCAGCACAGGCCTCCAGTGGGAGAAGGTCAGGGAGTTGGGCAGGTTAGGCCCAACACAGATGGCCAGGTTGCTGCAGCTCATCCTGCTCATGGCTGTGCTGTGGCTGATGTGATGCAGGAGGGACAGCAGCAGCTTCAGAAGGAGGAGATTGACCACAGGCAACTTCTTGGCCACTCTGAGGTAGCAGGAACACAATGTTCATAAAGCAGATGTTTCCCACAGCCATCCACCATGCTTGCCCGAGGCAGGTGGGAGCCAGCGGCTGTGCTATGCAGCTTTCCAGGTGCTCTCAGCGAGCAGTCAGGACTTCTGCTTAACAGGCAGGTTGCTGTCCACAGTTACGCTTTCAGCTCTGAGATCTTCTCCTCCTTACTTGTCTTCTGCATCACTGCCATCCAGTCCTTGTAAAGGTCAGTCATGAGAAGCTTGGAGGGGATGCTTCAGAGGAACTCCTGCAATGCCAGATGAGCCTTCGAACACTCCAGGCCAGCCAGCAGTTCAAGCTGCAGGCCAGAAGCGCCCACCTTCAAGATGACGGCCAGCAGCAATGCAGGCTGGCTTTGCAGGTTGACATTTGCACCATGGTCCAGCGCCTCCTGCAGCTCCCAAAGCTCTGTCGTGCTGGCAGCTCTGCAGAAGATTCCCACTGTCAACAGCCCTTCCTGTTACAGGACAGCTCCTGCAGGAGAGACAGGACAGTTGCCTGACTGAGGAGCTGTCTTCCAACAGCAATGGCTAGAACATAGCTCCAGATCTGGCTCCTTGTCCCCAAAAGTGGCTGGGACTAGAAGCATGTTCTGGTGTTGAAGAGCTGGAGGGAGGGTGGGGACCCCCAGTCCAGGCTGGCTTACCTGGGTGGGCTGGGGCAGCATGCTGTCCTCCTCACAGAGGGCTGCCAGGGGCTGGCCAAAGAGTGCCCTGCTGCAGCGGGAGCCTGCCTGTCCTGGAGCCTGGAGTTCACAGCAGAGCCAAGGGCCAGGGCAGCCCTCTCTCCCTCCTCCTTCTTCTGCTGCAAAGGAAAACAGAGCAATGGAGACTGCCAGGCCAGCACTCCCAGAACCTGCCTGGCCCTGCCTGCAGCGTGGTGCTGAGCAGTGCAGCAGGACAGGCAGAGTGTCAGCAGCTGGAATGGCGGCTCTGGCTTAGTGACTCTGTCTTGGAGGCTCCTGAGAGCCAGCAGGCCACTGGAGCAGCCTGGCCAAACCTGTGCTCTGCTCTCCTCAAAGCTCTGTGCAGCAGCACAGGCTCTGTGTCCCTGCCCAACCACATCCAGTGGCTGCTGCCCAGTGGGTGTCTTTCCTCCAGCTGATGTCCTCCCATGGCACCCAGCCTGCATGGCGACACTCAAGAGACAAGTGAACACAGCTCAACCAGTTGCAGAAGGTTGCCTTTCTTTCCAAATAGCTCAGGCTGGTATTTGTGCTACTCACAGCCAGCCTGGAAAGAGAGGAAGGGCATGGGGCACTTGTGACTCATGACTAGGACAGGACGGTGCCCCTTCCCCATCCCAGCAGTGCTGCCAGACCAACTACAAGCTCTCTGCTTGTCCATCTGCCCAAGATACAGAGCTAGCTTCATGCTCACAAGCCCTCGTGTGGCTGAGTCATTCCCAGTGGCAGGCAAAGGACTTCAGCTCTTAATTCATATTATGGTGGAAGTCTCCTTTCAGTACTCGGACCCCTGGGGTTGTTATTCTTATAAATACACTTATTTTTAGTTGCTGTTTTTATTTTCTTCTTCATGAGACTGACTGCTGACTCTGCTGCTGTAGCATCACAGTGCAGAGCCCGCAACAGTTGTGGACCTATGGAAGGGCCTTTCCCAGCTGCAGTTGGATGGGGCCAGCTCAGAGCAGCTGGGCTGGCGTTTCCCACACCAACTCCTCTCTTCTCTGCTGCAGCCTCAGCTCTACGGTGTGAGCACGTTTCTGCAGCAGCCCCATGAGGCTGCTCCACTGGCCCTTGCTGAACTGCACAGATAGCACAGTCTGTGCTCTTTTCACTACCATTAAAAGTTACAGAATCATCTTGTATTTGGCTTTAAAAGCGTAACAAAACAACAAAAAATGACAGATAAAATTTAATGCTAACACATGCAAATTAAGTGGAAGAATCTGAGTTATGGATACATACTCTTAAGTTCATAACAGTTAATGAGTATGTTGACAAGGTAAGTTTATATATTGCAACGTGTGGCTAGGCAAAGGCACTTCAGGTCAAGCATGGGCATGAGCCCTCAAATGGTCACACTTGAAATGAAATATAAAAGGCAAGTGAAAAGTGAGATAAGTGCATTCAACTTTTTCACCTGGATTACTCTGCAGAGTTCTTGCACAATATTTTCAGTTGGCTGTTAGCAGAAATAATACATATATATCTATGTAAGAAAATACAATTGTACTGAGCATTGGAGACTTGGGACCTCTTCCTGCTAATGGGCCTGATTTCTGGGTAGTAAATCATAGAGAATGTGGTTGAAAGGAGAAGGAGGTGGAAGATACAACCGAGTTGTTTTTTTTAAGAACTGATAGTTAGAAACAGAAGTGTAGCCCAGTGGCAGGTAAAAGCAGTATTTAAGAACAATGTAAAAATATTTTGAAGAGGAATTTAAAAGTACACTCAACTGTCATTAGAACAGTATCCAGATGGGAAAAAATTAGATATATATATAAATCGTATTAGGAACTTACCTAATTGCTGCTGTTGATCCCATCTAGTAATACAATAACAACTTAAATATATTAAATAATTAAGACAATATAACATTTAAAAACTCAGAATGAATTACAAATAGCTTTTTGCAGCTCATTTCTACATAACATTGCTGAATTCAAGCACTTCAGATGAGAGAATTACAGAGCCACTGAGAATGCCCATAGTTATACTGGGGAGGATAAAAATGTTTTCTGCAGATCTACTTCAGAAACATATTTACATTAAGTAACATAATGAAAAATTTTCATTGTAGTAGTATCTTTTGCAGAAGCAAAACATTTTAAATGCATACTTGAAGTAACAGTAACATAACCAATGGTTAAGGTTAATTTTGTCCTGGTTAAGATTAATTTAATCCAGTGTGGGCTCAATAGAATTTCTTGGTTTCCCTGTTTTAGCTGGAACATGCTAAAATGAAAAAAAAAAAAGTTACTTTTTATCTTTTAATTGAGGTCCTTGTACACTGGATTAAGGAGTGTATGAGTGTTGGGCTTTTTACCTGTTGTCTTCTGGCACAACCTTTCTTTCCAGATGCTTCCACATTGCTCTCCTTGACTGAGGAAGCAGGTTTTGAGGTCAATGTTTGACATGTCAGATACTCGTTCCCTGTAATCATCTTAAAGTACAGAAGTTTATACTTTCATTAGCAAAAAACCACCAGTATTTTTCTACATGTTAAAATGACCTACTTTTTCAAAAGGCACCCTCATAACATAAAGTTGAAAAAATTTACCAAATTACATTTTATAGGGGAAAAAATGATAAGCACAACAGATTTCATCCATGTGCCCAATCTGTGGGATATGACCCTCATAAAAATTGCATCAAAGTCAGCTCAGCTATTATTTTATTGAAATGCAAACAGAATCATGGAAAATTTTGGTTGTAAAGTACCTCTAGTGGACATCTAATCATAACTTTTACTCAAAACAGAGCTGACTTCAAAGTTAGATCACATTGTTTTGGGCCCCATCCAGTCAAGTTTTGAGAATCTGAAAGGATACCAGCTCTACAACCTGTCTGTGCAACTTGTTCCAGTACTTAACCACTCTCATTCTGAAGATTTTTTCCTCAAACCCAGTAGGAACTTCTTCTGTTGCAACTTGTGCTATTAGTGAAATTGTAATTAAACTTGTATTTGCAAAACTTGCCGCTGTCCAACAGCGCAATGCCTTCCATACCCTGCAGTCAGCACTACATGACTGATGAGGTTTGATATTCCTTTCAGGTGTTGTTCACTAATATGGTTTCATATGAAGACAGGCTGAACACCAAAAATTTCACCATGTTAACCTCGCACAAATCTTGATAACCTGATAAACTCTTAAAGAAAGGAAAACTGATTATCCCACCTTAAAATCCAAAATAAAGAAAGTGTGTATCTTAGACAACACAGTAAATAATTTTCCCTTTCAGAAAAAAAAAAAACAGCCATGGCTGAAAACATTGTATGGTAGAAATTTTAGAAAACTACATTTAGAATGATGGTAGAACATGATGAAAGTCATGCTCTTTATTTTGAGAGAACCAGTGAGAATGAAACCTGTTATGTACCATACCTGTTCAAAGTTAGATTTGGAATGACGACTGGTTGTCTTAGTGATATAGTCCTTAGAATGGCACGCTGCTTTCTTTTCTTCATTTTTGGTGATGCACACTGTATCATTTAAGGCAGATTCATGAATATTTAACCTTGCTCCTTCATTTGGTCTCTTTGTTTGTTGCTGTGGTAAACTGGAATTTGTCATTTCACTGTCTAACTTACAAATCTGCAAATGTACTTTCTTTGACTGATGTTTCTCAAGAACTTGCATGGTATTTTGACTTGCAAACTCTCTTCCCCTTCCTGCACTGGAAACAGGAGATGTACATGTATTCAGACTCAGATTGATGTTTGATTTCTGAAGCACTGACTCAAAATTCTTAAAAAAGGAAGGAGAATTTGCCTTTTTGTGATTGACTTGGCTTGAATTCCCACCTGAAGCTGAGCTATCAGAAAAATCAGAATTAGTCATTTGTCCACCAGGCTGTCTTTTCCATCGAAATACAGGTATACCATGTTTTGCGGATGTTTTCGTGTTCATTTCCTGAAGTATGCTGCCATGAGTGGGATTTTTGCCTGACATATTTTGAATGGGTTTGTATACCTGAGTTACGCTAGACTTGCACACAGTCAGCACAGAAGATGAAACACCTATATTTTTTATTGGTGAATGTCTTTCAGCATTTTCTCTTTTCTTCTCATCCATTTGATTTGTGGTCTTTCCATTCATTTGCATCAACTTTCCTTTGAAAATTGGTATAATTTTGCTGACTTTTGCAGGGGGGAGTTCAAAGGCTAAATTTGCATTCCTGAAGATTTCACAACTGGTAACTCTTGTCCTCCTACTATTTGCCTCTTACTCACTGATTTTGTTGATGCTTCAATGCTAACCTTTTCCGCACCCTTACTGCCGCTCGAAAACCAGTGTGCTTCTGGCT
The DNA here is from genome assembly GCF_000695765.1 of Mesitornis unicolor. Classification (NCBI taxonomy): domain Eukaryota; kingdom Metazoa; phylum Chordata; class Aves; order Mesitornithiformes; family Mesitornithidae; genus Mesitornis; species Mesitornis unicolor. The sequence continues at coordinate 14,257 of NW_010187208.1, read as the reverse complement.
CTTTGATCAAACGCTCCATCCAGTGGCTGTTTTCTATACTACATGGTGAAGAAATTCCAGGCAAAGCCCGTTTCTTGGGAGAAGCCTGCGTTAGAGATACTACACAGATCATCTCACCAGCCAATTTCATATGCTTAGATTTTATTTCCCGCAATACAACAAGAGTTGATAAACTGAATGAACTAGATTTAAAAATCTGGTAGTGCTACCTAACACATCATTACATATCAACTTAACATACATCACAGAATATAACCATACGTTTTCCTGTTTTGAATTAGAATGAACTATATTTTTAAACAATATTTTGTTGTCACTAAAAATGAAGATTTGTTTTGTCCTCCCCTCAGTTCTTTTTTTATAAACTTTTCTAGAATATCGTATTTCTCAGAAAGAAAGACTTAAATTACAGTCATTATCTTGGTTTAGTGCTTTCCAACTGGGCAACACCTACTCCTTTTGAGGGGTTCTGCAGAGAGTTTGACTGACAGGGCTCCTCATCTCTTAAGACTTCTAAGGGCATCTGTATTCGAGCAAAAGACAGTTTGGATGTCTATAAAAACTGCAGATGACAAAGTGGAGCCACTCTAGCTTTGATCACAGAGGAGACATAAACAGGAACTGCTTTCTGAAAGAGGATTATAGTATTTTAGAATCTCTGCAATTTCTGTCACTGTTCTTTGTTCAGAAATAATTACTTCATTTCTTCTTTCACACACTACTACCACCAAAAAAATTTGAGTCTCAGCCTTTGTCACAACCTCAAATTAAAGGAGTTTTGATTGCTTGCCTCCTTTCCATTTCTAGCCATGGAGTAAATCTTATGCTTGAGTCTTTTTAAATGTGTAAGTTCACAGAACTTTCTATTTTTCTTGGTTTGTTTTTTTTTGTTGTTGTTTTTAAATAAATCATAGTAATAACAATAACAGATATTTTACATTTCATTATTGTTGTTGTTATTGTTATTATTATTATGGAAGAGGTTTGAAAAAGTTCTGGATATCCGCCTGTAAAATAAGTTCTATAGAATTGCAAATATTGGTAGCAACTAGTTAACACTAAGTCAAATTTTTTAATGTAATTGTGGTATGAACAACAACATAACAATGGCAAATAGCAATATAATATTTAATTACACATTTAATTAGAAGTTACATGATTGATAGTTGCTTGTTGTGAAGAACATAGTTTTATGTTCTTACTGTGTTCTGAATATGATAAAGACCACTTCACACCATGAAAAAAGTACAAGCCATTAATATGTTTCTAAAAAAAAAACCTTACACGCACCGGAGCCCTGGAGAGTTCCTGTGTAGCATAAAGTGATTTACTTGTCATCTTTACTGGAAATCCACATAGATGTGAAAGATTACGCTTCATGTCAGAAAGAAAAGAGTTCAACACACTTTCTGAATCTCTTCTAGGGAAATACTGCACGGGCTGACTTCGAATGCAACTTAAAGGGTACCTGAATGAGTGTTCAGGAATACATTAATTTATTTAAATTTCTATCATTATGAAGCATCTTTATTGAGAAGAAAGCATGAACATGTCTAAAGCTTTCTCAAAAAGGTGAGCTGAAGATTTTAAAGTTACAAGACTTCAAACATGATTATACCACGCTAGACTACCATATTAAAGATTACCTAGTTTAAGTAATCCTTAGTCTAGTCTTTTCTAGCAGGAAACAAATCTTTTTGTTTGTCATTACAGGAATTTAACTCTTCCTTTTACACCACCATTTAGAGTGGCATTATTATGTTTACCGAAGCTGTGAAACAAACCGTTCTATTTGACTTACTATTACTCAATACTAGAAGAAAGAGACTTGACTTAATAGAGTTTTCTAATTTGTCTAGTGAAACAATTCTCCACTGACTTCTATGAAATTATGGAAGAATAAAATGGGGCTCTTTCAACAATGAAAATTTAAATCTTCACTAGAAGTGTAGCAGAGGAAATGTAACAAAAATATTCTGAAAGGATACGTAAAGAACCTTTCCCCTATTGGTCTGAAGTAAACACTGAAGTATATTTTTGTCTCTTCAAGATCCTCTGGAAGAATATATCCATACTTTAAATAAAAAAACCAAAACCAACAAACCACAAGCATGTATTACAAATACAAATTCAATAGGTACAAAAAAGGGAGGGAAAAAACAAAAGAAGTGTGTATTGTTTCTTACCAGATTCTTCCAGTGCATCCGAAATTCTTCATATGAACGGAAAGGAGATTCTGGAGGAATTACATGGCTGATATTTATTATCTGACCCATTTTCATGCTGTGCATAGGGAATTGAAAGAAGCATAGAAAGGGTGCCATAACAGCTGAAAATATGCTGGACTTTCAGGAAAAAAAAAAAGGAAATCTCATTGATGGCATTGAAACTATTTATAAATTATTTTTATGTTTTGAGGACTAACACCTTTAGCCCATAAGTTTGACAGAACAATAGAAATATTCCCTGAAGTATGGAAAAGAACTTGGCACTTACAAGCCCAATTTCTGTTGTCTGTAATACTCACTACTATCAAATGTAGAACAAAAGCAAATATATCATTACTTCTCATATTTTTATGATTAAAATCAGAGGTGAAAACAGAGAGAGTTTCTGGCAAAGGTGGAAAGATTTTTTCCTTTAAATTGACTCTTTCTGCTAAAATTATATTTGACATAAAATAATGCTCTTGCATATCACAAAAGTAGCAGAGATATTACTAAAATTGAAGTGATATTTAAATGTGCAAATTATGATTCACTGATAAACACTCATTTTCCATAGCATTGAGACTATAAAAGTAAAAAAGAAAGACTCCTGAATATAAAACAGACTGCAAAACAGAAGTGTTCTTATCACTAGTATGAAATTTACAATTTGGATGGCAAACATTCCAGGACATGTTTGTTTCTGCTGAAATGCAAACAGACTCCTACCTTGGCAAAACATAGCACCAGTTACTTAATACGGAATGTTGGTGAATAACTGTATTTTCATTGCTGTCAAAGAGCTTTAAGGTGTTTGCTGAAATATCAAAATCTGCCAGCTTAACACAGGAAAAAAAAGTTATTTGAAAATATTTCTACAACAGTACAAAATTAAAATTTTCAAAAATAGTTATGTATCACAATACACTGAAGCCTATACATTATTATTCTTTTATTAGCTCCCACAGACAGCTCCCTATTTCAGAAGGTATTCCCAATATCAAATTGCACACTGTATGTTAGAGCCTACACTTTCAAAAGTTGCACAAGCACAAGGTTTAAACGTTATTTAAGTCTGTGAGATTTAAACTTTACCTGAAGTGTTTTAAAAAGTAAGTGCAGAAGAAATTTCTCAAAGTAAGAACTGTCTCACTTCAAGACACATTTTTTTAAAAATTCAAATCAGAAAGCCATGTTTATAATAACTGCGTATGCCACCTTGCCCAGTCAAGTGCAAAGATCCCAGTAACAGAATGAATAGGACATATAGTTTTATCCTGTGAGAAGTCAAAAAACTCCACACATTTTCACAATGCGAAAATATTTGACTGTAGGGGCCAGCCAAACACTGAGATCTGAGAAACATTTCTCACTCTATGGTCTACCAGGGTTAGCATTTATTCACTGACAAAAAAAACCCGTCCATTTCTATTTTTAAAAAGTATTAAAATGATCACACCGATAATGAAGCCACACTATGATTGCTTTCATCATTGCTTTGTGTCATTTTGGAATTGAATTCCTAAAGACAGCTTTAATGTTTATGCTGTCCAACTAGGTCACAGAAGAAATCTTATTCTTCTACTGTAAGACAGAAGCGTTTGGATCAGAAATACTGACTTTGTAAGAAACCAGCAAGCTTGACAAATACAGCCCTGTATTCAACAAAGATGACATGGCTGTCAGAAAGAATAGTCATTTTTCAGTATCAACAGTGATTTCTTAAACAATTTGCTAATTATGCTTACAACCAGTATAGTCCAGGCTGCTCCAGTATTTTGGAAGCTGCATAGACAATGAAGCAGATTCCAGAATAAATATACACAGGGACTTTAAACACAGTGCTGACAATTTACCTGCAGCTTCACTTTTAAGAAGTTACACAAAACTGTGTATTACAGTGAGACAGTGAATGCCTTCTAGAAAACACTGCTAGAAGGAAATCAGGAATCATAAAGACACTTCACTACTATGTTCTGTTAACATTTTTGAAAGGTCTTTCAATGAGTCTAGAATCTCAATTTTACAATGCTTGCTAGAATGCATCAATAGAGATAGAAAATGGATGTTAGGCACTTATAACAGATGCAGATAGTCAATGAGTATAATTACTGTCTTAATGCAATGAGAATAAGCACTTCTATCTCCATCATGCTAATTGCAATTCACCTAACAAAAAAGAAGATAAAGATTAGTAAGACAAATACAGTTGAAGAAAATATAACTGGTTTTACCTCAGGGGGTGGCAGTCGAATTGAGCAAGCCTCCACACTGATGCAAAGCTGTCTCTCTGACACATTGAGGTCTATAACTAAAATAAAAACGAAGCACAAAGCTCTGTTTTGAACTACAATTCAACTGTTAGATGGAAAGCTCAACCAAACATTTATTTAAAGTAATTGTTAGCCAAAATGCTGCATTTGAAAATCAAAAGGCTAGACTTTCTCAGCATGGAAATTAAAATTAATTGCATAATTGCATTTTAACTGTGAAAAAATAAAATAATGAATTACCATCCATACAGAACACTTCTCTAGGAACTCATGGTTGTCTATGCAACTGGATGCTTGATACTCATATCCCTGATACACCAACACCCATTTTCAAAGCAAATGTAGTTGTTATAACCAATGGCTCTACTTTGTCATCCAGCCCAGTATTATGCATCCAGAAGTGGTCATTAGGAAAGATTGTATTAGCAAGGTAAGCATTTATCGACACATCTCCAGAACACTCACCCAGCTCTAAGCAGGCTGTAGCACAAGGACTGAATATATTATATTTCTCAACATATGTCCCTGTTGCAAATTCAGGCTTCAGTGTCCCCAGATGTAATCTAAGTTTTATACTGAATAAAAATATTCCTTTGTAATTTTTACAACACCTAAACAGCATGTTTTTTGACTTAACTTGTGAACAGCAAATGTAGTACACACAGGACAGTCACTTTAGCTCATTCTCCTACCTATTATCATGAAACCTTCACATCACTTGCAAGACTCATAATTCAGGGCAAGTACATGTAATTGTAATAAATGTAACTTTTACATTGTAAATTTCAATCTCTGGCTGTTGATTAATAGTAGAAAAACTACCTTTCTTGTGCGTAATTTTTCAAAGGTGCAGCTGAGCTGGCAACTAAGTATTACATACAGAGCAGCATCTGCCATCAACTGCATTTTCACTGAGGTTATTTCAGAATAAAAAAAACGAAAAGACATTCTGTTGGTAGCACCAAGATCATGACAATATGAAAGCACATAACCGCACCTTGCTCCCACAAGTCTACCATTAACAGAATATTGCACTTACCAACAGCATTTTGCCTTCCTGAATGAGACAAGAAGTCTTCTCCTTAATAAATAAGAGATAGATATTATTTTCTAAACTATATGCCTGTCTTTATGCAACAAAAAAAAAAAAAAAAAAAAGGAGAAATCACACAGTTTTGTTTCTGTGTGTCATGAATGCTGAAAGGTTTGTTCAAGGAGAGAAAAACCCTTCTATCCAATAACTTTTCATTAACATCTTCTATAAAAAAGATATATGAAAGCATATTAGTTGATAGCAATTTATACATTGTTTTTCTCCTCCCAGTAAGGTATTTATACATAGAACTATTTATAATTGACTAACAGTTAATAGATTTCTCAGGTTCAAAAGCAAATCTGTACAGTATTACTACATATTTTACTGTCTTATCATCAGTTTTGCCCATCTTTAGCAACATACATAATTAGACAAGCTGCAAGTACCAGGGTCACATTGCTGTTAGTCAATGTCTTTCATTGAAAGAATTTTTATTTCAGCTACCATCTAGCCCTCTACTTCTAGAGGGCTATTCCTGAATAAGTTGATTTCATTCCAAGAGCTACATATTTTGAGGATACTTAAAAAAAGACACTGTTAACACTGTAGCTGGAATAACAATAATATAACAATAACATATACACTTTTCTCAATGTATATTTGAAATTATCTATACAATCGTTCTACTTAATTAGAGCACACCATAGTATCTGGAACACACCACTTTTTCCATACATTGGTAATTCACATCTATCCTACACAGGAGATGTCAGGTAAAGGAAATACCATCTAAAAAAAGATCTTGGTAGAAGGAGATGGTCTGACAGAAATAGAAAGAAATATCACACTTTTCTGTGATAGAAAAGCATGCAAACCATGTGCAGAAGTGCTACTGATGAAAGTATGAATCTGAAAAACAAGCCAAATCTTTAGAAGACATTTGTTGCCCAACAATACTTGGTTTGGAACTATTAACCTCCTATGTTGCGTTCAGTTGAAATTATTATTTAATCTATTACAAAGATGAAGAGGAAGGTGGAAAAGTCAATGATACGTCCATTCAGACTGTTAATATGAACAACTGAACTTAGATAAAGGAACAATGAAAATGCAATCAAAGAAAAAACATTGGATAAATAAATGAAATAATTGAATATAATGAATGAAATGATGACGGAAATGAAATACCAAGGGAAATTAAATTATGAAAAATAAATGTAAGAACAAAGAACTGAAAACTAAATGCTTGATCCCTGTCCCAGGTGAGTTAACTACCTTGTATCAAGAGATGACCAGCCTTGTTCCATCTGGGTGCAAGTTTGGCTGTAAGTGTGTAGGAGAGACAGGTCTGGAGAATGGCTGGACTAACTGTTTGTGGTGCTTCCAGCTAATAACATCAGTGAGAAAAGAAAGATACATTATTAATAATTTAACAGATTTTTTTAAAGGCTTCAGTCAAAATTTAATCAAAGATACTGCTACCACATCTTGGAGCTAAATCCTAGTATATGCTACACATCTTTACTTTTCATCTACTTAGCTACAAGAGGAAGTTAACACAACAGTTGATGTAAGTATTTAGATTTCATGCGTCATCAAAGTGAAGTGCACTACAATTCATTTAATGTTTTCACAGGGCTGATAATAGACCTGAGGAAAAGATTAATTTAACTATATGGAGTACTCTCTTAGATATGCATTTCTTTCCAGACAATAGGCACAACATCCAAAATTTACATATATTAATTCTGCTGTCAAACTCAAGAGCAGAGACATTTTCTTGCAATCACAAGAACAATAGATAAATGTAGCTTTGTTCACCCAGCAGTACTACTTCCCTGTCTGCTTGTCTGGCCTGTATAGTTTTCTACTGAAAGCAGCAGTCAAGAAAAATAAACTAATTACAATGAGTTAAAAAGAGTTAACTAATACACCTCCAAGAGGATGTTAATGAAATCCTGCAAGGATCTGCTTGCAGGTCACAGTTTATTTAATATACTTCATACTACTAATCTGCTGGTGTTGGAAAATCTAATGATGACAGGTCAGTTACACATATCAACATAAAGTAGTAGTGTAACGTAAGCGTATTTGAACGGTACATGTCTCAATAATCCAGATAAGCATTTACACTTCTTGGAACAAAGGAAAATACACGCAACTGGCTGTGCAAATGAATCATGAGAGCTGCTAGCTCTGATTACAATCAGTCTTTTGATGCAGCAATTTTAGTACACCCACACATACATTCATAAAACCCACAAATATTGCATACTAGAATACAGCAAAGCATATGCATAATGAGCTACAAATACATCAGCTGTTAAGTTCATGGGTTCCATTTCTTCTTTACTTTTTTGCTTTGCTTCTCTAAGATAGCCCTGCACAGGTTGGATAGATCCAAAACGTGAATGAGGAGATAGTTTAGCTGTGTGAATGCCCCCACCTGTGGAACCTATAGGGCACATGCAGAAGTGGCGACACCAGCAGGGGAGCTGCAGGTCTTTGGCCCAAAGGACAGGTCTGTCACTGCCTCAACATCAAACCCCCACACCCCTGGGCAGCACGGGAATCTAGTGAAATTGTTCAGGAACATCTTAATTTTTTTTCACTCTGACAAAGTATACTTACTATACCCACATTTGTAAGTGACATTTTGTCTATAGGTCAGAATTTTTTACCCTGAAACTTGGCTTCTGTAGAGCAAATTGCATGCCCCACAAAAAATACTCGTCTTTGGAAAAAAACAATTGCAAACAAGCATAACAATCTTAAGAACTGTGACATCTTTCAGCACTTACAGTAGCTCCTTGTTCCTCTATGAAAGCTTGACATATTCCTGATTTGTAAAATGATATCTAAAAATTAAAAGAAAAAAAAAATCAAGTGTCTGAAATTAAGGGGTGTTTTAGCAAATCATAAATTGAATTCTGGCCCATCAGTGACTTTGCCTAAGAAAAACAAGCTAAGGAATAGTTAAAGCAAACATCTTATCCTGTATTTTAAAGGAGAATAATACGAAAATTAGTTCAGGCATTTGTCATGGTGCAATCTCATTTCCAGCTCAAGATACACAAAAAAGCATGTAAAAGACTGCCCAAAACAAAATCACAGATCTCTGCCCCTGCTGCCCTCACTGTGAATTGGGTGGCATCTTACCAACTGAATCTATTCTCTTCCACAAGGATTCACCATCTGAAAAGGCCATTTCATCAAAAGAGACATAAGCTGTCATCTACATTACTAATGCACAAAAACAGAAGTTTAAATTACATAATTTTACTTATCCTTGATCCTCAAACAAAACACTTATAGAAACATGCATGTATGTGTGATGGACACACTTGACTTCTAGCCATACCTTGGTTCAGGCTCACCAAGAAGCAACAAGCCTCACGACCTTGGGGTGAACTTGTGAGCTAGAAAGTCCTTGGCTCATGTACAAGTGAGTGAAAGTGACCTCTGTCTTGTCTATACTATTGACTAGCAGCCAACTACTTCACGCTATAAATATTAAAACCAAGACAGGCCCAACTTGAGCTCTCCCTGATAGGCAGCTGGCCTGCACACCAGGTGACTCTCCCCTTGCACAAGGATGCCTCTTAAGATGTAGAGATTTCTGACCTGAGACTAAGATCTTTCCTTACCCAAGGCAGAGATACCCCTTACCCACTGCAAATCCTCAGTGACTGACAGCATGCTGAATTAATGCTGTGAGCCATTACTAATCCATGTAGCTACTCAGATGTTATAAACACTGTATGGATAATTCTATTAGACATGAATTGTTGACCAAGTCTGAGACTAAGATTGGACCCAGATGCACATAGTGGTCAAAAAGGAGTTTATAAAGCAAGCAGGGTCCACTCTGAACATCATGACTCAAAGGGAGGGTCCTCTTTACTCTTTGTGCCTCCAGTCTCTGTATAAGTCATTCTAACTCAATTTTCCTCTGTACGTTTCTTGCATGCAGTAATTAATAAGGTGAACCTTGCCATAAAACTTATTGAACCTTGTCAAACCACTGTTAAAATTTTGTTAAATTCCATCAAACTTATTTAATTTTGTCAAATTATTATTTTACCTCAATAAAACACATTGCTGCTTCTCTCATTTGAGTGAGGTGCATTCAGTATTTAACCACATATGCTTATTTACACAGTGATACTTACTGCCATTACAACTGAAATTTGATTTAATGTTCCAATAACAGGTGCAGAAAGGACATCTTGATAAAGGAATAATAACTGTCTGTTAAAAAAAGGAAAAAAATTTCCATACTTGGTTTTCTCAGCTTAAATTTATTTTCCTCACCTTCTGCAAACATAATACATTCAATTTTTAATAGGTTTCCAGTGGTTCAAAATAATATATTAGACTAGTCCAAGTTACTTGCTCTTAACCCACCCACAGTGGTAGAGGTTACAGGCCTTTGGCACAGGAAAAGAACTCTCTAAAAGTGTTGCTTTTGGCAGAATTTATCACTTCTTCCCTAACATAATTGTTGGTGAACACTAAGGAGTGAACATATGCTTTCCGAGTCTTCTTTTCACATAGTCTCAACCTACATAAAGCAATACAACAGCTCAGAATGTGTACCCAAAACATTCCAGCTTTGCAGGTAACCGCATTAACTATTTATTAATTCGAAGTAGGTAGACTTGTTAGTTTTAGGTGATGACATTTAAAACATAATAGAAACGTGGGGTTTTTTTCCCCCAATAGCCAGAAAGTCCCTCATGAAAAAAAACAAATCTATTTTGAACAATTTTATACCGTTTGTTGCTGATAAGAAGTTTGCCAATTCTATCAGAGTTAATTCTAGTACTGCTAATGAAATCTTTGAATAATCACCAACAGCATCTGAAAAGAATTCTTTACCTGCACATCTTTATCTGTGTAGTCCTTGTCTCAGTTTCCGGTATCTGAGAACTCAGTGTTACTGTAGTGGCACAGAGTTTTTGTAGCTCTGGCAGACTAACAAAGAACAGAGACTGGCGCCTGGTGTCATTCATGTTATATTGTTGTTTGTCCCAGAGTGGCACCTGCGTCTCAAAAAAAAAATAATTTGTTTTTATAAGGCATATTCTTTTTACAGAACTTTATAGGTATATAGTATCAAGTAAATGAATAATCAATTTTCTTAGGATTAGGTAGGCAATATAACACAATTTGGTCAACTAAAACAGACAGCTCAATATACTTTTGCTATAAATAATACATTATACGTGAAAAAATAACTGTTTACAAGAATCAAAATACTCAAGAGTACAGACAGGGATAAAAGCATCCTTTCCATCTTTCCAGCCTACGTTACAACCGGAATCTATCTGGGATCCAAGATCTGAGGGATCCCTCTGTGATGTTGCTCCCTTCCTGCCTGGCAATAAAGTTTAATTCCCAGGAGCTCAACAGAGCTCACCAAGTCATACAAAGACTAAGTCATACAAACTCCTCGCTGAGTCATACAAAGGCTGTGGCCAGCTGGTGAGAGAGAATGAAAACCACAGAAACATGGAGACATGCTGGAAATGTTTTCCCTTTTCCTCACATGAGGCTCCATTCCTAGTCATACAAGGAACTTGTGTTATCCCTGCTTAAATCCATCTCTCTTCTCCAGCAACAGGTGAACACCGCATTCTAACCTTTGCGGAACTGAGTACAGCCTTACACTGGACTAAAAGCTATACTAATCCAGACCTGCATTTAGCTATATGATTAACAATAAACACAGATAATTTGCTCTTCCATTCTTGCTCTAAAAGGAGAAATGTGTGAAGAACAGCATTTTATTGTGGTGAGAATTGTTAACAAGTACACTCTTACATGCGTATCAAAAGATGAAGAAAACGTAACTGGTATTTGGAGTGGAATGTGATTAGACATAATGGTTCTACCAAAGCTGTCTCTCACATCCTAAGTTTTGCCTTACAATAGAAATTATTGACTGTTTTGTGTTCAAGAGTATGAGGCAGTTTTGGGCTCAGGCCACAGTCATTATCTTGAAGCGCACATGACCTGGTATTTTACACTAGGTTAGAATACAAAGTACATGTGTGTTCATTGTCATTCACTGAGCAGATGTGCTGCAACTCCATTTTCGGAATTTCTAAAAAGCACCAAAAAGAAAAACCGAAAGCACCAGAACTTCAGACAGAGAATGTGATCCCTTGATGCAGTACTAACAAATGCATGTGAGTAGGAGTAATATGGAGTTATGGCTGTTACCTGGCCTGTTGGATGCATAGAAATGCTTCTATGTATTGCACCACAGGCCAGGCTCAGCATAAAGGAACTATAATATTTATGACAAAAAAGAACACCTAACATTTTATTAAAGAAAATACACCTTTTAAATATAGCACCTTTCTCAATCAAAGTGTTTCAAAGAAAAACAGGCAGGTAGAAAGTCTACTTGTTATGAACAGCCAGGAACAAACCCTACACACAAGAAAAAGCCATTTCAATAGGTCCCCCTCCTCCAAACCCTAGAACTCTTTTGGGAAATGGTCTTACCAGTACAGTGAAGATAGCAATAAATGCTTCCAGATTTTATGAAGTCACCAGCTATTCACCTGAAAAGCAATTTTGCAGATTGTGATCAAAGAAATATGAATTGGAAACATTTTTTTTTAAGGAACAATGTCAAAGATAACTTCGCTGTTCTGATTTTGTTTTGCCTTGGGTACAGTGTAACACATTAAAAAGATTAACCTCAGTTGTATCCTAGAAAAATCACAAGGTCACTGTTTTGTAACTGCAATTTAAAAGAAAATAACGTTTCCTTGTTTCTTACCCTTAAAGGAAAAACCCATTTCAAGTTTTTTCTAGCAATCATGAAAAGTAGATTTTTTTAAAATGCCAGCCAAGTTTATAACTTCATTGGAGAACTCCAAAAGCTACAGCTTAAGGGAAAGGACCATTTTAAACAAATGAGAAAAAAAATCTTGTCCGTTGGCAAACACAGAAAAGAAAGGCTAGGTCTTCAGCTTTCATAGTGTTTAAAGGAATCCTAAATGGCCAACTGGGGATTTTTGTTGCAAAGATGTTGTAAAACATATGCTGCAATGCTCCAGTGATCCACTTGCTGTTTGCGGCCAACTCCCCTGTGGGAACCACTCGCTGTATTTAGTGTAGTTAAATCTTCCCAGTCATCTTAAAAGCTAATGAGACAGAGTGCTTGCAAATGGCTTCTCCCTTCAGGGGAGACGATAAAGAGAGAAGTTGCAGTTAAAGACAGAACTACCAGTTATAAATCATAGGAAATAAACCCAAATGCGTTCTGTACAAGTAGGAGAACTTAATGTGCGTGGGAGAAATTACATCTTTAGATGCCAATAAGCACAACATGTGAACTTGAAACCACCACAGAGATCCTGCTAAGCTGAACAGAACAACAGTTGAAGAATGCCTATCACTGGTGTTCTGTCAAAACATACAGGTGAATCACAGAACTTGGCGGCAGTATCTGTTATTTTGAATAATGACCTGGAATGAAGAGCCTCCTTGTTCAAGCTGAGAATGACACCAAGCTGTGAGGGATGGAAGATACTCTTCTAATTAGGCTGACTGTAATGAACGAGAGATGGGATCTGAAGATTGCGGTGGCATTCAGTAACGAAGCACAGATAACCAACAGCATGAGCACAGGGTACAAAACAAATACCTAAGTACCAGCTTTGAGGAAAGGAGTCTGTCTTCAAGTAATATTGGGTAAATTTTATGTCACTGAAGTTATAATTTAAACAAACTTACAAAAAAGATCCTGGCCTGTAATCACACAGAATCACAGACTGGTAGTGATTGGAAAGGACCTATGAAGATCATCTATTCAAATGCCCCTGCTAGAGCAGGATCACCCAGAGAAGATCACACTGGAACACGTCCAGGCGGGTTTTGAATGTCTCCAGAGAAGGAGACTCCACAATCTCTCTGGGCAGCCTGTTCCAGTGCTCCGTTACCCTCACAGTAAAGAAGTTGTTGCTTATGTTTAAGTTGAGCCTCCTATGTACTAGTTTGTGCTCACTGCCCCTTGTCCTGTCACTGGACACAACGGAGAAGAATCAGGTTGCATCCTCCTGACACTCACCTTTGAGAGATTTCTAAGCATTAATGAAATGCCACCTCAGTCTCCTCCTCCAGGCTAAACAGACACACTTCTCTCAGCCTTTCCTCCTATGGTAGATGCTCCACTGCCCTCATCATCTTATTGGCTCTCCACTGGACTCTCTCCTGTATTTCTTCTTGAACTGGTGAATCCAGAATTGGACACAGTAGTCCAGATGTGGCCTCACCCGGGTAGACGGGAAAGATAATCTCCCTCGGCCTACTAGTCACACCTGAGCTGCTGAGGCACCCAAGTAGCATACAGGCATGACCCAGCACCAGCAGCGCAGCGTGGAGCACTGCCAGGAAGAGGGCACAGGGGGGACCCATTCTGGCCCAACAAGTGAACAAAGCAATCTGAGGCCAGAGCAAAGGAACTAGGTTTAAGCTAAAACAAACCTGAAGGAACGCAGGATGGCAGGCGGCAGAAAGCGCATCACCAAGGCGAGGAGCCGTGGGGCAGCATCCCCCAGCAGGGACACTCCTCAAGTCGCCTTCGCCGCGCTCCCTCAGGGCTCTCGCGGGGGGCTCAGGCAGCCGCGCGCTTCCCGCCCTCTAAGCGAGCAACCACCCCGCGCGCACGCGCGGTTGTGCGCGACTTGCCCAGACAACTCCTGGGGCGGTGGAGAAACGGG
>NW_010187207.1:37910-46462 GCF_000695765.1 Mesitornis unicolor | reverse complement strand
CTGCCGCTTCAGGGAGTCAGGGGCCGTTCACCCTGCCCCCTCCTGGTTTTTTTGATTTTTTTTCGGTGATTTTGCCGCTGTGGCAATCGTCTCTCTCTCTCTAGAGCTAGCACCCGGCTGCAGTACTCACCGGTCCTGCTGCTGGATCTCGCCGAACCTGCCTTTTGCTGCCTTTTGTGCTACTATTATCTGTATAGACATCTAAATGGTAGGAAGTACTGGGCAAATAAAGATACACTGAAAGAGAATATCCTCATTCATTATAAAAATGACCTTTGGACAATACATGATGTATTAAAAAAAATTGCTGCCAAGGTAATATGACCTACTACATGCATGCTAAACACCAATTTAAACAGAAATCCTGGTTAAATTGCATTTTAATACCAATGTCATTTTATTCCTCCTTCTCGTGTGTATTTATCAATCAGTGATGTACAACTGACAGTACTGCTCAATGGCAGATACTTTTGTTGTTAAGCATCAGCGTCCTGGCTAGAATTCTATGTTTTCCATCAATCTTTTGTTGTCAGTTTATTATAGATTATCCGTGGCTGTTACAGTGTTTTTGTTACTTAATGGCATGTGGTAGATATGACACAATATCTGATATGACGGTAGATGCTTGCATTTGTGTTGTGCATTTAACATCACTACTGCCTGACAGTTTAGTGCTCTCAGCATCTGGTATGCAAATGTTACTGGTCAACATCTTAAATTAATGTGGAGCTATCCTAAGTAGGTGTTCATTTGAATGTCATTACCTTAATTGGTCTGCATAGACTTATGGCAAAATTATGAAGGCTGTTGTAATGTTGCAGAGGAGCAGTAGGTGAACACGCTGTTTGGAACCTGTGACTGTAAAAGTATTCCTAAGCAATTACAAAAGAGATACAGTTCTCAGAGTTTAGGCAGAAGATCCCTCAAAGTACCTGAATTATTGTAATGCCAAATGACCCATAATTTGACAGTTAGTTGTTGGGAGGAAAAAAGTGTAGAAGTTTTTTTTTTTCTTTTATTCATATGACGATTAAGCTGAATTCTTCAATAAAATGCATTCTTCCCACTTGTGTGGTTGTACTTGGAAGTTAAAAGGGCATCTTTAATCCCAAACCTCAGTTGTTCTTCTAGTAGCAGTTCCCTGATGCTTTCTTAAGGTTTTTTATGAGCTCCTAGAAAACATTATGTGCTCACTTCAGCTAGTAGACAGGCTTTCGTTGTTATTTTAAGAATATGAACAATGATATGGTTTAATTAGAACACAAAATATGAAGATGGAAACTGAAATGCTACTTTGAATTATTCTTAACTCTGAATATTCTGTAACTTTTACAGTGTGGAGTGTCCAAGCATATAGAAGAAGCATTTTGTCTGATGCAAATTCTTTGCAAAGGGTTCTTTGAAGGTACATGAGTGGTGGCAATGATCTCTAAATTGATGATCTGCCCTATGTGGCTTTCACATATGAAAAATGCATGGTTGGTCCCATCCTACAGGATGCTGTTCTTTACTTACTGCATGTTTTACCTGTGGACCACTATGTCAAGCTAATACAAGTTCAATTTCAGTGCATGTTCCATCTATATGATACAGTCTCTTGAAAATTCAGATTTAAACTTCTACATAAGGCAAGAGTTACACAGACTGGTTTTGCAGCCAAAGTTTGTGATTGACGGCAGCAGAGCATCTGTAGCTCTGGGCATTGGAATGTACTTCACGGACAGGGAAGTGAGCCGGAGACACAGATCTCTAAGGATACAACCATTGAAATGGTTCCCTGTTGACTTAGCTAAAAGCATCAAACTATTTAATTCTTTGTCAAACTTGAGCCTAAAGCCTCAATATTTGACACACACCTGAATTCTGGAATGGTAGATGTGGGTATTCATCTTACCTTTCTTGATTGCTTATGGCAGAGAATTTATTTCTTTTTTTTTTTCCTATATTTTCTTTTTTTATATATTTTCTTTTTTTCAAATTTAAATATATTTAATTTAAAATAGTAGTCCTAAATATCTAAAATATTCAGCTAACATCTTATTTTGGCATCACTGCATATAAATACTGCCTGTAACTGTGAGCTTTTCAGCCTATATTTTCTGTAGCTGGTGGTCCTTAGTGGCTATATATAGGAGTTGCAATCATGTAAAAAATGTAATTAAGGAATTTTTTTAGAAAAATACATGTACTTTTTTTTAGATTGCTCATAATGGCTCCAGTGTGTAAACATGTAATTATGGAGTTTTCTTAAATGCTTACTATTTACTCAATAGGCCGTGAGGGCTACAGAAGGAGCTCTTTATTGCTTTGCAGATCATTGAACTTATAGACTGCATAATAGCTCCTTTGAAGCCAACATGCGCTATTTTAATGTGGGTGCTGCATGGAGTTCACATGCCCACATCTCATTTTAAAGAGAGAACAGTAAATGATCTTCTCCTAATAGAAAAAGCAGTTGCTCCACACTATGGGAGATGTCAAATGTTATTTTGAAGAACAGAAACCCTTAATGATTTAGGGAGATGGGGTTAGATTTTTGTTAGGTATTTTGTATTTTGTGACTTTTATTTTTAGGCTGTATGACCCAGATTGACAATTTTGCAGCTGAAAAGTGACTAACTGAATACAGAACTTCATAAAAGAGAATGTTGACGTGATTTAACATTTGGGACATGAACAAACCAATTTTAATCTTTAGGAATCTGATGTTGTTAGGCTTTCCATTTCAATGCTGCTATGGGAAAGCTGCCAAGCTAAGGATCAGGAAGGGCAGAAATGGTATCGAGAGGATATCTTTTCTGCCTGTTGTTACTGCCAGTAGTCAACAGTGTTCTCCTTCTGTTCAACTTCCCAATTTCAGTCCTGGAACTGATCACTGAGGTGCCAGACTACTGAGCCTTTGGGGCCATGCACATAGTAAACCTAAATAAGTGTCTTTCTAGGCCAGAGGTGAACAGGGAGAAGGCAGGAGCAATTTTCTGCATTACAGGGAGAGGAAAATGCTGTGGAGAAGAAGCTGGACATCAGAGAGAAGGACCATATTTGAAGCAGTTGCCACAGTGGAGGGTGAATCTAGCTGACACTCTGTGGCAGGGAAGAAAAGCATCCCTCAGGTGGTATGGAGACAAGGGTGGGAGGAATGAAATGCCTCGTTAGTTCCTCAGAAATCATAGTATGGTTGTTTCTGTGTTTTAAGAGCTGGCAGCAAATATAAGTTAGTTTATAAGAAGCTGTTTCTACAATAAAAAGGGGAGAAAATACACAGTGTTGTGAAGACCTCAGTAGTGTTCCTGAGCAATGTGGGAACAGAAGATCAAAGCTTCCATTTTCATAATTCCATTTAACTTCTCTGATATGTAATTAGCTACATCCAGATGCCCAAGAAATTATGTCTGAAGAGTAAAAGTGATACAAATTCTGAGCAGACTAATGAGCTAAAAAGCAGCACGTATTCTGATGACTGAGAAGAGGGTATTGTATCCTTTTCTGCTTTCATAAGAGCTTGTATCTACCAAGTGCCTCAAAGCAAAATCAAACTCAATCTCAAAACAAATCTTTTTGCAAGGGAAAAGAGATGGGTCATTTCAATAAGTGTATTGCAAATACTTTAATTTTCTGTTCAAGTTTAAATAAAAAAGTTGCTCAGAAATGAGGAATGGATAAGTTTTGGAGAATAACTGTGCCTAAATTTGAATGCTAGCATTCGAGTTAGAGAATTTAATTATGATAAGAATTCTTAAACTGCAGCAATCTGTTAAGATATTTGAGACAAGTGTATTGTGAATGAAGAGTTTGCTGTAATGTCAACATGCATGTCATAGTTAGATACAGCACCATAAATTAGGAACAACACCACTGTCAAATTTTATGCATGTCTTTCATTTTGTTTTTATGATGTCGTGTAATGATGTTTCGTTAGCTAATTTGTTGATGTTCTACTATATACAAAAGGGCCATTAGATGCACCAACATAAAAACATCAGTCGCTCACAGAAGAGTTTATTAAAAGGCAAAATTGTGAATATCTGGTTGGTTCCTAATCCAGTTTATACTTGGTTGCTAGTGGCGCTCATTGACATTGACTTGGTAGAGATGAATAATGTTCTCTTTCTTCTTAGCCCTTGAATTGGCTTTTCCAGAACCGTCAAATCAGCATATAGGTTGCTCTGCTTTTACCTTTTGTTGAAACTGGTGTACTGATAGGACAGGCCCTTGCAGTCTAGAGCTTTTCAGAATTTCACTCTTTTAAAACATGTAGCACAATCATATATGCAATTAAAATATAAAGAAAAGAGATAAAAGAAGGCAGTTCCTACAATACTCAGCTTGTTTTTTTCCCCCTCAAACTGAAAATTGCTAGGATTGAAAGTGAAAGAGGTAAAAACACTGACATTTTAGTTATCAGACTTCTAAGTCTATATCTCATAGGGTCAGGTGAGTAGATGATTTCATGTCCTTCAAGATGATGTCCACATTCTGAAGAGCGCTGTTACAAAGATTCTGTGGAGAGAGAATCGAGAAAAACCAAACTTTCCCTAGGAAGTGAAAGGGAGCTATATATTTAAAGATGACCTGTTGAAATGAAGCTACTTGCAGCTGCAATGGAGGAGGAAAAAGTGAGTTGTTTTCTGGAAGTGTCTGTCCAGTTCGGACATCTGTCTTAGGTTGAGATGAATGGTCCACGGGACAAAACTATTTGTTTCCACTCAGCTCAGGCAGTATATAGTTTCTAGTTTGCATATAACCAAATTATCTGTGAAGGTTTGAAGTCAAATGATACACATTTCACCTTGACTGTGTTAGCTCTGAAAGCCCATGTGTGACACTTTCAGTGCGTTGTTTATTGAATGCATTGCTCAGAAAACTCCATAATCTTGCATACAACAACTTTTAGAAATGAATACTGTTGCCATTTGTAAGGCAAACAAAGAAGATCATTGTGTGTTCCATGTAAAGCCTACCATGTCAAAGTAAGCAACATTTCAAAATGCCTCTCAGTAGAACTCACATCAGTAGAAAGCGTATGGAAAGCCTTTCATCCTAGCAACTAACATTTTGCTAATCTGTTGTTTATTCCCACACTGATTCTTCATCCAACTACATGGATAAAATCATACTCTGTTCCCCATCTCCCAACTCTGTTAATCCCCTTTTGTTTTGTAAGCAGCTCCAATAAAAGAGATAGAGTTGTGTTTCCAATATAACTTAAATCAATCAGTGTTTAGAACTGCCGTTTGGAGATTCTCTATTAAAAAATACAACAAAAAATAACATGTACAGGAAGATCACATTCAAAGTCCTCAGGCTGTGCCTGGGTTCAAGATACTCTTGTTTGTAGCACATATAAACTCCAAAACCATCTCTGAACTCTTCAGCTGTGACGTTTTGTGCCATTTTACTAAGCAGTACTTTTTCACAGAGGGAGAAAACTTCTCTTAGACATAAAATCTTTAACATCTCAACCTCCAGGTGTAGACAGGTGAAGCATTCTTTGCAGTGCACTTCATAATAAAATAGTGTCATGGGGAAAGTATAGCCACTAGGAAAAGTTATGGCCTGGGATGTGCTGGGGCGTCGGACAGCACCCAAAAGACAGCAGGGGCTGGAGCTCTCCTCGGGAGGGAGTGGTGGGCCACTGGGGACCACAGGAAAATGCTGAAGGTGTGTAGGTAGAGCTGTCCATGTTGAGAGTGATTCGGTCAGATGGACTGATAGGGTGGGCAGAAAAACTGTCATTAAGCGTGCCAAATGGTCAGTGTTGTTTAAGCTGGGAACATATATTGAGATTCCTTCTTCCTGTTCATACTCCCTCCTGCCTCCATGCTGTTTTCCTTCATTCCTTCCCATCCTATTAAGAGGGGAGTGGAGAATGGATTGGAGGAAGTAGTTGCTGAGGGTCAGTCAGTTCACAGTGAGTTGAGATTCGGTGTCTCAATGTAAGTCACTACATTTTATTCAGATGAAGTCTGGAAAAAGTTTCTTCCCTGTGCTTTGCACAAAAATTCACTGTGGTGATCCTGTTTCTGTTTCTGCTGCATGCCCAGACTTGTGGACTTCCTTATACAAAGTTGTGTTTATTCTTATTTTACTTTAAGCACTACTGAGCACTAATTTATTATTTCTCTGATTCATCCTTGCCTTTTCAGGCCAACTGATTTTGAAAATGGCAGCATGCTACTGAGCTCCAGCCATACATCAGATATGTTTCTCTCTGTTCATGAGTTACAAGCCTGTGACTTGCCCAGGGTTGCCAAGATGATTATATCAAGTAATCACTTCATTCTGGGGTATAATTCTCATCAGCACGTATTGGCATTTTCATGAACTTATTAAAACCCCAAGATAAAGAAATCTGAACCTGTTTATGGAATAAAGGAATTAAATCCAGTCCCCAGCAAATACCAAAAAATCATAATCAGCATTTTCAGGTACCTTAAGAGTCTTGAGAGAAAAGACATACAGTATGTATTGTTTAAAAAAGAGAAAGAATTGGGCTTCCAGTCACATTTGGAAGGCATTTTGGAACTGCCATAGATGGTATCAATGGGTCTCACAATCAGCTGCAAAACTAACAATGCAGTTTGCTGCACTGAGGAAAAAATAGTGATTAAGACATTGTAGGAGTTAGTCCCTTGTCTGAGTACTAGGCTAGGAATGAAAAAGGTAGAGATTTGCAAAATGTGATTTTAAACCAGGCTATCTAAGTGAACATCATCCAGACTGGCAGTTATGTATCTCTGTTTATTTAAAGGTAGATTGGTTGCCAGTGGGTTCTTATGGCACTTTTGTCACTCTGAGTTTAATGTAGTGGTCCAGATCCTCTGCGACATTTTAGTTCTGATGACAAAAAGGTCTAGGATATGGTATCAACCAAGCCAGTTGTGAATTTCCTGCGACGTGCCCAGCAGCACTGACTAAGCAATAAGTTGTGATCTGGGAGTCCTAGCAATAAATCTGCACAGACATTTTCTGTCAGAATGGTTTTTCAGAAAAGAAAGTGCTTCATCAAAATTCCAGTTTGCGTGAAATTTGGAAAGTGAGCCATATACAAGCACTCACCCTGTCTTACCCAGATACAACTTCCTGGGATAGCTGGTGTTGAAACACCTCCATGAGAGATGAAACTCATGTTAATGTCTCTGCTATACTTAATTTAAAGCTTGGTCTCCCAGGTCTCAAGAAGGTGTTCAGATCTCAAGACTATTTGCTGTTCAGTATTGTTGCCTCAGTTTGTTTTAAGATTTCGTTTTAATTACAGTGCTGAATGTAGGAAGATTTTGAAACCTTGGTATTTCTGTGGAAGTAAAGCTCTGTGTCTCTTCCCATTCTGTATTTGCCACCTGGTGTACGGCAGAGTGGTCCCAAAGCTGTACATGCAAGTTGCCAGTTGAAGAGCCAGTACAGATTTCAGCCATCCTTCCTTCCATTCTCTCCTGGCACCTGGAACCTAGGGACAGCAGA
Source organism: Mesitornis unicolor (assembly GCF_000695765.1). Lineage (NCBI taxonomy): Eukaryota > Metazoa > Chordata > Aves > Mesitornithiformes > Mesitornithidae > Mesitornis > Mesitornis unicolor. Next base: position 39,001 of record NW_010187207.1, on the reverse strand, counting down.
GAATCTCCACCAATGCTGTTGTTAATGCTCTTGAAGAGTAATGCAGTTTGTTAACTGTGTTTTGAGATTGTATAAGACTGGAAGGAGTTGTAAACACTACTGAGGGAAAGAAAACTACAACAAAAAACCACAAACCAAAAACCAACCAAACAAAAACCACACACACCCCCTAAAAAAAATTAAAAAAGAAGAAAAAGTGATGGTGTCATCATCCAAATAGGCAGGGGAACAGCAGTTTGGTTTTGAGCAATGCACCTAGAGTGGTTGTCACATCCTGGCTCAGGAAGGTGACAGTTCGGTTCTGCATATGGAGTAATGGGGCACAGCAACATTTGACAAGGCTGCTTTATTTATTGGTATACTTTAACAAACTTGTCATGGATCTCCAAAGTTTGGATTGGGGAAGGGTTGCAGAATAGAGAAATTTTGACATTAAAAATTGTGCAGTGTTGCTGAGCAGCACACAGAACCCTGTCTTCTGGTTTGGGCACCTGAGAAATTTGTAAACGTTCTGATGCAGCATCAGTTGGTTATTTATTTGAGGTTTTTTTAATTTTTTTTTTTTTAAGTGATTTGTGAAAACAGGATAGAAAAGTTAAACATTACAGGCTTGATCTTCCACCAGCTGTGTGTAGAAGTGGAACCATTACAATTAATGAGCCACATAAATGTACCACTAACGTGCATTCTGGTCTGCATTTTCTTACCAAAATTCCTGTCATTAAACTGAAATGAGTTTTATCCTTACGCTGTTTCAAGTAGAAATTGGGTGACTCATAGGCTTTGTAGTGATTGTATGCATGACTTGATTTCACCGCCAGCAGAGAACAGAGCGTAAGTCAGATAGCTAGATGACCTAAACAGAAGCATATGGAGACATTATTCTGTAAGTTTTAAGTTGGGCTCTTAGTCTCCAGGTTGGCAGAGGTGCAGGTTATCGTATGTGCAAGACAGCTAGGGAAGGAACTGGGTGGCTCCTGTGAGAAACAGATGGTCGATCATAGCAGAATGTATTTCTTTATGACCTTTTATTCTGTTTAATCTCTTCTGTTTTCTCTGTCTTTGTTTCAAAATATCTACAATGGAATCTA